>NC_081234.1:9809649-9964649 GCF_902713425.1 Acipenser ruthenus
ATAGAAAGCAACCTAAAACTAAAAGAGAACTGCTGATGTATTGCCACTGTTGAATTAACACCTGCAAGTTCAAGGTAACCGTGGCTTCTTTATGTATTGTATATTTCTAAAGGCATTCAGAACAAGCAGGAATATGGGGGGGAATAAATAGAAAGCACCTTAATAAGGATTCTCCATCGCTGTTATTACCCATCACCCCAATAATGATCCTGAACGCTCCAGTCTCAGCTGCTAAAATCAACATGAAGAAGTGCATTGCGATTTCAGCTTTAATGGACCAACAGTAGTGCCCTTCAATACCAGCTCTCGATTCAAATTATTGAAAGCGACTGTAATATTTAGTAGCATTCAGCAGCTTTTTATGACAGCCTGGTGAACCACTCATAAAAACATCTGAGCTCCCTTTCCAGAGTGCCCTGTCCCGGCTAATTCACGCCATGTGTTTTGCTGAGTGAACAGTAATGTGGGAGAGAGCCTGGCTTGGGATTTGCATTTACATGGCTGGGAGAACAACAATCATTACTGTTTAATATCACATGCTAAGAATGGGGGTGCTATCGAAGTTTTTTTTTGGGGGGGGGGGGGGGGGGTCCAAAAGTTCTGGACTTGAGGAACCTCTCTTAGGGGGTGAGGGAGTAGTTCAGTCTCCATGCCTCAATCCTGCCCTGGACTTGAGTGACCACCCTTTCTTATTAGGGGTGAGGTGGTGAGGGAGCAGTTCAGTCTCCATGCCTCAATCCTGCCCTGGACTTGAGTGACCACCCTTTCTTATTAGGGGTGAGGTGGTGAGGGAGCAGTTCAATCTTCAAAGTACACGTTCTTGCAATCGTCGGCCTCTCTTTTGAAACTTCCTGCAATGGCACACCACAGCCAATATTGTGTAATGTGAAAGACAAGCTAATTAACCAGCTCTCTCACCTCATCCTAGACCCACTATTCCCCGCATTCCCTCCTGGAGTCTATTGAAATATTAAAAGTGAAATATCCAAACTAAATAAAGAACTGTAGGAAGAGTGAGTAATGCTTGTTTAATTTGATAGCGGTGTGCTGAAATCTGTATTCATTTCCCAGAGTGCTCCACATTGTGCCTCGGTACAGGTGTGTTTGAGCTGAAAGTGCCCCAGACAGATGGCTAGGGCCGAGTTTAATGTCATTTTAATGAAGTCGACACTCAAACACAAACTCTGGGGGCAAAACAATAAGACAAGCACAGCCTTTATGTATAGGAAATGTGGGGCTGCACTTCCATTGTAACAAGATACAAGCACATCACTGTTGTTCTTACAAAGAACAGAGATCACAGGATGGTTATTCTGCCTTGTTCAATAGCTCATGGAGTTTGAAAATCAAAAAGTAGCTGGGAATGAGAGCCTTTGATGTGGATGAAGAGCTATTACA
Source organism: Acipenser ruthenus (assembly GCF_902713425.1). Taxonomy (NCBI): domain Eukaryota; kingdom Metazoa; phylum Chordata; class Actinopteri; order Acipenseriformes; family Acipenseridae; genus Acipenser; species Acipenser ruthenus. Next base: position 9,811,048 of record NC_081234.1, read on the forward strand.
CAAGCTGTCTCAAATATTAAGATTACAGGTTAAAGTGCGTCTGACTGCGAGATGGTATGTGGAGCAACTTAATGCGATTGTTGTGCATTTCAATTTTAACATGACACATTTCCAAGATTATCCTTATTGGATAATCTGAGGTTAACTGGATAACTGAGGGTCTGTACAAATATATCTAAAGTTGAGGGAAAACAAAGACACCTTTTCAACCTGGTTCCAGGAGACAGGGAGACCTAGTTTGAGGCAACTAGCTGAATCAAACCCCAAGTCTCCCCTGGTGTGCCATGCAGTGGCCTGAACCCTAGTCTCCTGAAACCAAGTTCTAAGCCACAAAGTGGCTTCGTGTTCCCTCAGCTTTATATTCTTGGTTGTAATATTTTTATTTGCGATGCGGAGCAGATTGGGAGAGCTGCAGTAAAGATCACAAGTCAAGATCACTATCTTCCAAGCAGGCCGTATACCGGAGCTTGAGACCAGAGCTAAACCCGTCTCTGTACCGCCACTGCTATCCTCTTTATGGCCCGATCCATTACAGTTCTATATCACTCCCCCTTGGCTCCCATATATTTGTTCTCTCCTATCTCCACCCCCTTAATAACCTATGTCACAATGCAGCCACCAATGACAATCAATCCTCCCTGGATTACGAGGCTAGCATGACTGGTCACAAAAAACCGTCACGTAGCTCTATAGGGGTCCTGACTCCCCAAGTCTGCTACAATACCGCTCTTCAAATCAAACACAGCAGAACACATGGTGTTTATTCCTATCAGAAGCCCTGCTGTTTTGATTCTCTCCGCACCTTTCAGCTGGATTTGTCTCGAGGCAGATTGATTTACTCAGCTCACTGCCGGCTGTGCTGCAGGCTCAGGGAGATGAGACCATTGAGTCCACATTTAGCAGGATTTATATCGGGTGCATTGTAAGCAGCTTTTAAAAAACAATAACATGGTTTTATCCCTGCTTTACTTTCCTGACTGTAAAACTGAGCTATACTGTTTTCTAATAAACTCATCCCTTTCTGTTACTTCTGCTTCCAGTCTGTTTAAACATTGCAGTTACTCGATTCAAGGCTGTCCCTTGACTGGAACCTTGGAATGGAGTTAATAATACTACCATCAGCATATATATATACTTACATCTTGACTAGTGAGGTTGCTGTGTAGTTGAATAGTAAGACCTTTGCCTTTGAGGTTAGCAGTTCATGTCCAGCATTGCTTATCCATTCAATTGGATGGGCTGAGATACCAAGCCAATACAGCGGCTTGCTCTTCAGTGAAATGGTAAGATGCTTGTCTTTGAACTGTGAGGTTAGCGGGTCACACCCAGCCCTAGCCTCTCCATTGAATTCAATGAGCCAAGAGCCCAAGCCACTACAGCATGCTGATGCAACAAAGCTCTGCTCCCCTCCAGTTGGTCTTTGAGCAGTCTGAAGAAGCTCCCTGTGGCGTTTCCTGTGCGCTGGCTGTTGCTAAGGAACCCCTCCATGTTTGGGGTTCACAGAGTTAATCGCAGTTCCTCATGTGTCAGAATTCACAGTCTGCCTCTCAAACCCACGCAGTGCTGACTGGCATTCGGCTGCAGTGATCGAAGGTGAAGATGTTAATGAAGTTCAAAGGGGCTCACGCTCCTGTGTTCGCAGCTCCACGTGTGCAACGGTTTCATATGGATATTCATATATATCGCTGCCAGCTATTCCCATTTATTGCTGTTACACTGTGCCATAAAGATCATTCATCATTTCTTTATAAACGTTAAACTGTGGTTAAGGCAAGAGTAGCAAATGCATGGCTAACCACAGGAACCGAAGTTAAATATAAAATTAGGCATTTGTTTAAAAACTTGTTACAGATTTAATTTAATAAACTTAAATAAATGTTAGGCTGTTTACTGTTAACTGTTGTTGTGGACTGTTACTGTTTCTAGCACTGTAAACTGTCACCTATTACAACGTAAAGCCAAACATTTTGTAATTAAACATAAATCTTCTTATGCAGTTGATCACAGTGTAAAGCACATACATACTGGGATGTGCTATTAATCTGTTGCATAAGATTCATGTTTGATTCCGAAACATTTAGAGGCAGTGCATTGCCGTATCTAAGCTTCTATAACATTTAGAATGTGGCGTAGCAGAAAACAGGCAAATGATTAAACTCCTGCGGGAACAGAGGAGAGTGTCTGGAATGCGTTGATTTGGATCAGCACCGCTGCGGTGGACTAATCCCGATCTGTCTTTTAAATAAGCCCATGCCTCATACTGGCACTGACAACATTTTAATTTGCTGCTGCTAATTACAGAAGGGAACTTGTTAATGAGTTATTTACTTTGTTGTCTGAAAACACAACTGGGTAAATAAAAAGCGCTCCCATTAAACAGGAAAGCAGCGCTGATTACCAATAATATGATTTGAAAACACAGAGTTGCCAAAACGCAGCACAACATGCAGTTGGTGTTTAACTCACAGGAGCAAGGAGTCCTGCAGTGGAAACCACCTGGACAGCCAACGAGGTCTGGTTTCTGATGAAGCAGATTGCACAGATAAATACATATGGAACTGAACATGTGCTTGTGTGACAAGATAGCAACTTGGCCTTTCTACTGTCGTGAAGATACCATACTCCTTAGGTCAAACTCACTAACTATTCCAGCAAACACTTCCCTTTGCAACCACTTCTAAAAGCTGCATTGCTGAAGCCATGTGGTTTTCAAGAGGACCGCTAGTGTGGTGCAGCTTCTGCCCCCTTTTGCAACCATGAGTTAGTAAAAGGAAAACCTAGACAAGTTTCAAAGGAGGAAGAAATTGCAGCGTCAGAATTTAGGCATGGTTGAAAGAAGACTTTTTTTTTGTTACAGCAGTTAATAAGCATGGCAAACAAAATCTGAAATGGCCATATAGAATCATAATGTTCTGTTATCCATTAAATTCACATGTAAATCCCATTTAATCGATGCTACGTTTAGAACATGGAAGCTTTGTTATTAATTCAATATAAATCACTAGGCTTCATTGATGAGGCTCCTGGGAGACGTCATCTTCAGGGAAACTGTTGGGAGCAGCAAGCAGAGATGTGAGGAACGCCTCTTCCTGTGTTCAGCCGCTGACGCCTTCTCATTAGAAAGAAGAGCAATGACAAATTAAGCAATGCAGCAATTAAAATGAGATTATAAGGGGGACAAGCCACACTTTGTAATGAAGACAAAAATAGAAGAAAAAACTAAACAAGCACAGCGGTGTGCAGTGCAGGCGCTGAAATGTACCACAAAAAAAGAGAAACCTTTTTGAAAATAAATACACAGCAAAACATATTCTAACACGTGGACAAGACAGGAATCAATCAATATCCAGACACGTTAATAAATCAATTATGTAACACAATTAATCAATTTGATTAATAACTCAATGTAGTTCAAATTGAAACATATTAATAGCTTAAAATTAGTCACAGGCACGTATTAATCATAGACATCAATTGGATTTCTAAATTAATGTTCTCAAGTACAAAAGTTAGTATGAAAACGTTTCTATAAAAAAAAAATCTCAAAACTTAGACCACAGTACAAATGCATTCAATACAAATCATAAGAAAAAAACAACTTTCATAAACACACAGCAAATTTAGCAAAAATAATACTGAATTTTTACCATCTGTTGTTAGTATTACATGCCAGCAGAGCAATCACATGACCTTAACAACACTGACCGATTGCCAGAGCGCTCGCTCTGTGTCCCGCCTCCAGATAGACAATCTGATTTGCGAATTTGTGTTTTAATTGACAGTCTGCCAATACTACTTTGCTACGGTTTGTTTTTCTTATCCCAGTTGATTAGGAGGCGCCTGTATATATATATATATTTTTTTTTCGTTTAGTCATTAAAGTGGGCTCAGAAAATAAATAGACACCGGGCTGGAGTCGCATCCCTTGCACAACACAAAGACATTGGTGTCATAATGCCTCCCTGTAGGATATCGTCGTTTTGCTAACTGCACATGCGCATAACTTTGAAGACCTGCGTAGAGTGGAAGAACAGGGAAGTCAGTATTGTACATTGTTTTTTGGGAAAATGAATGGACTGATCTTTAGACCTGTGCTGCTTTTGCATTTTTTAAAATGTACATTCAGTTGAAAGTTTTTTGTTTGTTTAAAAAATAAATAAATAAATATGGACTACCTCTAATTTATCCAAGGGACCTCTCTCCACTGTGTGTCTAGGGTTACGCACACGCACGCACGCACTCACACACGCACACAGCCTCATACACATGCATGCACGTACGCACGCACACACGCACGCATGCACGCACACACAGCCTCACACACACACACACACGCACGCATGCACGCACACACGCACACACAGCCTCACACACACGCATGCACGCACGCACCCATGCACACACGCACGCACACACACACACAGCCTCACACACACGCACGCACCCATGCACACACAGCCTCACACACACGCACACACGCACGCATGCACGCACACACACACACACAGCCTCACACACACGCACACACGCACACACCCATGCACACACACACGCACGCACACACTCTGAGGACTTCTGGTTTTCGTTGCTTTTGTCGGGATTTTCGCCTCTCATTTATGAATTAATTTCACAATTAACACATTTCTCAGTTTTAATTCAAAAACCAAAATGCATTAAACAGTGTATAATATGTATTATATGATCAAACTAATAATACAGAGCATAAATCATGATCATACCTCCGGTAGCACTATCCTACAGGAGGCACATCAGATAACACTGCCTATCATATAGAGCCTCCCTGTATTATAGTGCCTCCCTGTTATAATGCGTTCGGTAGCACTATCATACGGGAGGCACGATCAGACAGGTTAGTTCCATATTATAATGCCTCCGAGAGGCACTATCATACGGGAGGCACGATCAGACAGGTTAGTTTCATATTATAATGTCTCCGAGAGGCACTATCACACAGGGAGGCACGATCAGACAGGTTAGTTTCATATTATAATGTCTCCGAGAGGCACTATCACACAGGGAGGCAGTGTTGGTTACTACACCGGCCGTGGCAGCTTGCGGGCTGTATAGAAGTGTAGGGGATTGTTCGAATAGTGACACGCTTTCTTTCACACCCAAAGCCTCCCCCGTGTTTAACCAGGAGCAAAATAGCGCAATCCTCCTGAATCATCAATCAAGAGCAGACGACTGGATCTTGTGTATTAAAAAGAAAATGCATGAGATGAACAAAACACACCCCGGTACCAACAGATACAGCGCGCGCACACACTCACACACACACTTCCCTCGGATTGAAGCAAATGGGGAGCCAGCGTTACATTATAGAAGTTAAATTGTACAGGGCCGACAGGATGCAGCTCTGTTTGTTGTTTATTCTGGATTGAATTTCCCCCGTGGCTCAGAGTTGGCAGGCTGCCAGGAAAGCTTCCAAAATAAAACTGAAAGAAACAATTAAACTCGCAGAGAACTAGAAAAACAGAGAGGCCCCCCCAAGTGCCCTGTAGCTACCGGCCATTATCCGTGACTCCAAACACTCAATCATAACCGCTGTAGAGCTGTGAGAACCCTCTCAGCTAAGACCTTAACACCGATGAAATGTTTATCTGCTTGATTCAGTTATTCGTGTTTTGCCTCAGCTACACAAAGATGTAAACTGGGGCTTTTTATTAGCCTGAGAATAATCACAGCACCTTGCGGGTTTACTCTTTTTGTTTTTGTTTGTTTGTTTGTTTGTTTGTTTGTTTGTTTGTTACCACGGGTTCCAGCAGACCCGCCACCTAGCATTTTATTTTATTTATTTATTTTTTTTATCAAGTAGTAAAACAACCAGCTCCTGGGTCGGTAGATCAGTAGAGAACGTTCTGTGTCAAGATTTTGTGAATGTTCGGAAAGTTTGAAAAATAGTCCAGAGACAAAATTTACAAAGCCATAGAAGGCTATACTTCAGTACAAGCAGCCAAACCTGCGACGTGCATGAGAACTGATTATGAGGGTTTGTGGGTCTTCGTTAACAGCAGAACTGTATCAACGTTCAGGGTCTGGCACCCTGGAATCTGCCGTTCCTCTCTGAGTGCTGCTTAGATTTCAGAAGGAAGAAGCATGTATTTATCTAACCGGGGCTCTGCTGTACTGTGCATAAGTATGCTTAACTACATTTGCAAACGTCTGGAAGAGTAGATAACGTTTAAACACCTGTCTCAAGCATCCACATGAAAATTACCTTGCATGTAAAGTGCCAAGATTAATATGTCCTTCTAGTCTGAAATCCTAGATACAAATACGAAGAGAAAAAATAAATGATGCGTTTATTATTTTCAGACTCAGCTCTGTAATCATGAGCTGTACTGTTCTTTTAGAATTAAAAATGACAACCAAAGTCAAGACAGGTCAGAGGTCAACGTTATCCCCAAAGTTCAAAGCCCTTCAGAACACACTCTGAGACAAGTGGAGCTGCAGAGATGGAGTTTGATGCAGTAAAGTACCTTTCTGTGTTCTCTGTCAGGTTTGTCGTGTTTTTCTTGGCTTGCTGTAATCACAGCTCTTCAAGCACTTGTACTCTCTGAGGGTTCCAGTTACTCAACATGTACAGCCAACAGGTCCTCCTGTAGAGGTTAGTCAGTCAAAGCACTCGGCCAGCCTAGACGGATAAAGACGGAAGTTGTTTGAAGATGGCTATCAATTTAAAAACATGATTCAAAGTAGGAAAAATGATCTTGAAATGAGCAGAATTGTTCCAGTGAGCTTGCCCAGGATTCAATACACATGGAAACAATACTGAACAAATGTAAAAGCATTTATAATACAACATGGTTCATCAACTTCAAGGTTACAGATAATAATGCAAAAACAATCCAGTTGGAATTAAATCCTACTTGAAAAGAATCATTCGTGCTCTTTGGTAAATGCATCCTATTTCCCTCCATATACACTATATAAACTATAGCTTTCTATAGTGTACTGCGTACACACTGTAGTATATAATAGGAAACTATTAGAATGTTTTGGGACAGTTCTGGAGTGTTTTTTTATATGTACTGCATTAAACCACTAACAAAAGGTTAAAATAAACGGTTTTTATGGCATCAGTCAATTAATCAAGCCATTGATTTTTTTTCCCCCTAACAATGACCAAATGATAAAAGAAGGTCTGCAGTGAGATAAGAAGTAAATTATTCAGAGGGGAGACGAATGCTCAGATTGCACCCTGATACTGAGACTTTGTCCTGGATTACCCTGGTGTCCTGGATCTGAAGACCACATGCTCTGGATATAATTACATTCATATGATATAGCAGGTGGGATGTTGTAGATTAAATGGGAAAGCTTTGTTAGGGGTCAAGGAAAAAACCCACATTAAAAATGATTTTTTTTTTTTAACCACTGTTTTTGTAATGCAGTTACAGAATAATATATTTCTGCCCTGGGATGATTTCTTTAGGAAACCGAAGTGCCTTCTGAAACAGTGATAACGTGGGAATTCTGTCAGAATGGCTTGCATGTCCTGTGCATTCTGTATACATCATACCCCAGTGATTACATGCATGGGTTTCCTGAGATGCGAAGCGGTGCATATGTCTGTCATCAATACATTATGTATTACGTATCAGGATTCTACATATCTCATTATGGTATTGAGTGCTGTAGACTCTCAATCCATAAACCGTGTATTTATAAAAAAAATCTGTTTCAACAAGATACATATTACCAGATAGACTGAAGAAAGAAACCTCTGGTACTGAGTGTCGATGACTCACTGCAGACTCCCTGCAGGAATTAGAAGCAGTGATCGCGGAGGAGTGCTCATGTATCCATCGAACACACTGAACACATCTTGCCGTCCATGATGGCACTTCACTGCTGACAGGTTTACGGTTTCTACTGTATTGGCCTAACCCCTGTATATTATATAGAGTAATCAGATGAGGTAGGGGGATAGTTGAACTCCCTATCCTGTATTTAGGAAGTCTGCTATTCTCTCTACTGCCCCCCTGCTGATCAGCTTCTTAATAAACAATGCATGCCAATGATTAAACATGGCGGACCGTCGTTCGGTTTTTCCGACGATGTGACAAACTTATCATTGTAGTTGTTTTTAATTTGATTACATGAAAAAAACAAAGACTCCCCATCTCTGTGATGTGTGGTGATGTAAGTGGTCAAGTGGCATCTGCTTCTGTGTGGCACTACCCTCCATGAAGGCCATTCTTGATGTTTTTCTGGCCACTTTGTTAAAGGCATGTCTCAAAGTGAAAAGGTTTTATACACTTTTCTGACAATAGTAGTAAAGAAGGTTACACTTTTTGTGAGAGAACAGTTTGAAATAAAGACACAGCCCAGATTCAGAGCAATGGGGATCAGTGAAAGGTCAATATTTCACAATAGCCAGTACAGTACCCTGAGCCTCCTTGATGAAATGTGCTGCCCGTTTCCAAAGGGAAATGTCTCGGCTTTCCCTAATAGCACTAGCCTTTCTGCTCAGCAGCGGCGTGTCCCTTTGGGAAAGCACTCGGCAGCCAATTTCATTCCCAACAAAGGCTCTATTGAAAACACCCTGCTTGATTAACAGGGGTTTTTCTTTCTACAGCATCGTTTGATTTTTCATTTTGTCCGAGATGGAAGATCAATTCTTCTATTTTTTTTTCTCAAAAAAATCTAAAAAAAGTCTCTTTAAGCTTTAGAAATAAAAGAAAGGCGGGGATTTTGAAGGGCTGATTCTATCTGAGGGAACTCATTAGAATTCAGACGGGTTTAGCATTCATGGGGTTGTTGTTTTATTTTTTGCTACAGTAATCCCCTCCCCCCCTCCTCTTTCCATCCATCCTCTTCAGCCAAGTTTGTAGAATAAATCTGTACTAAAAGGGGTGCCTGTGTGCGATTTGGCTCATTAGCCTGGATTTCAGGGCTAATCTGTTCAGGAGAAGCCTGACTGTGTCAGAGACATTAGGATTCAGAGTGGGAGAGGAGCGGACACGGCTCTTAGGGCTCTGTCAGGCTCTGCCCTGCTTCTGTACACAGCTCTGGGCTTCCCTGTGGTCCTTTGCACTCACTGCCTTGAATTGTATAGCTTCCCTTGGACAGAAGCGTGTGAAAACCCCCCACTGAGATCCAATTACAATCCCAGTGTGTTACCCTGCAGAAACCCAAGAAACAGTGGCAGAAGCATTAGCAGACCACAGCAATGGTAAAACACCACGAATTAGGAATAGATATTTCACAATGCTGGACCTCATAAGGTACTGAGAAGGATTGCCGTTTCATTCTGTGTGTTCATGCCATTGCAAATCAAAATTATATTTCCAAAACTGTGGTGCCATGCAACCAACTGGCCGCTACTGCATCAAATCATTTATGGGTTTGAAATACACAAAATGAGACCCTGAAGCTGAGTCCCAATCTGTAGATGTTGTCCCTTATTTCGACCGAAATTAAATAACGAGTCACTGTTAACTATTATTGGTTTGTGGCAAATATCAAGCTGGGTTTGGGTGGGACTAAGCAAGACCTCTACACGCTAAGCCTGACAACAGCGTTTAGACAGTCCGAAGAAACTAGCAGACATCAGTCCTGTATAGTAAGAGTTCTGCGTGACAAGTTGTTGACAGACGGGAATACGGAGGCACGCCTCCAGTACATCTTTCATGTAACCAGGCAGGGTCTGTGTGGTGGGGCGTTTTAATAGAATGCTAATGGTGGTTCTCGCCCAATCTCAATCGAAAATAACCTTTCAGTACTGATTTATGATCAAGGATATATATTAGAAAAATGACATTTTAAAAAAGAGTCAGAAACGGTAAGTAGGCTTACTGCATTGTAAACAGGCTATAGAAATTACAACTAATGTGTTTTGTTGTAAGCTTTACTGTCTGTTCAGTAATGTTTTAATGCAAAACCATTATTATTATTATTATTATTATTTATTTCTTAGCAGACGCCCTTATCCAGGGCGACTTACAATCGTAAGCAAATACATTTCAAGTGTTACAATACAAGTAATACAATAAGAGCAAGAAATACCATTGCATTTGTTCGGGGTAAACAAATGTTCTGATGAATGTTTGTTGTCTGTCTTACTGAAGATTTTATGAGTGAGAGCTTGCATTTCTGGATGAACGAACAACGGCACTGCAAGATTCATTCAACACTAGAAAACATAAATATTCAAAACTACAATAGTGATTGAGACAAAGTATCAATGGAAATTTAAATGATCAAGTGCTTGTTAGGGGGTGACTAACTCATTGTGTATCGATGAATCATGATACTTTCTTTACATGATATATTGTATCGTAAGAGGTATGTCTGCCAAACTTACCCCAAACAGTATGCTATACAATTGATATAATAACCTTACACTGGTAGTTTGCTCATTTACACCTCATAGCTATTCTTTAAGGGTAGAACTTTATTGAAACTGGAATATTACTTCTTCTAATAATAATACTATCGACAAGAATACAGAGGAATCCAATATGAGAGAATAATAAAAATGAGACAATAAATCAGGGCTCAGCACATCTTGATGTTATTTTTAACAGTAACAATAGTATAATATATCAAAACCAGGGTGTATTCTCACGATCGCAGTGGAGACCGACAGCCTGGTTCTCTCATTTCATTTCTCTGTTCCAAGTCCTGCTTTGAATAAAAGCAAACAAATAGAGGCTGGCCCCGTTCCGCAGCCTCTGGCACGGCATTACTCACAAGCAAACAGATACAAACATCAGTACCTAGAAACACCAGACCCCCCTCTAGTATCGTGGAACCACCTCTGACCCTCTGCTTAGATTGAGATTCCACGACAGACAGCATACGTGAACCAGATTTATAGAGGAAACAAACACCAAACAACAACATAGTTAACACAAAGATAGCAAAGCAGTGCTTTCATCTCCGTCTCTTCTGTCATAAACATGATTTATAGAAAACGCGGTGCCTTGGGAATTCAGTTGTCTACCTGGAAGTTCATCCTGATTTGATAACATTTCCTGCTTGCATTGCTTCTCTGTATATAAAACAGCTTGGCAAGACTGGCTGGCCTGCACTCCAGGCAATGCCTGTGTACAGACACTATGAAGCCTGATAGAACAGCAGAAACTCAATAGATAAGTCACGGTATTGATTCACTGATGATGAGGCTTGCTGTGCATGTTGAGTGGGCAGTGCCCATGCTACTGCCATGGTGTTTAGTAGTGCTGAAATCCCCCTTTATGTTAACCATGTTAACCATCTTACATTTCTGCTTAGAAAAATACAAATACAACTATATAGCATTCCATTTCCATGGTAACTTAGAGAAGAAAAAAAAAACACAACCAGCTTGTTTGAAATTGCAGGCCTATGCATTAACTTAAAATTTACTGGAATCTTAGATGAAAGGTCAAAACAATCACGACCCATCAGGAAAACCAACTTCACTGTGGATTTCAACCCCCAATATGACTTCCCTGAAGGATTAGAGGTTGGTAACCATCTCAGAATAGTCATGTGCAACCTCCAGGAGAGTTTAAACTCCTTGCAGACTTACAGTAAAATCAATGCTGTCCTGTCTGCCTACGATAGCCTTGAGCCTATCGACAGGCTGCAGCATGCATTTATAACTGCTGTGTCTGACCCTGTGTATGCCACTCAGTGGTAGTGGGGAGTGACCTCTAATTGCTGCAGAATGACTTGCTGGAGCCAGCGGCTCTGTGCAGGTTTGGGGAGTGGGTGATTTGTTCCCGTTGCTGTATTGATTCTGCTCACCTGCACACACCACACTGAGTTACTGGATTTCCTCTGCATATCCCCCTTAATTACACGCAGGTGCTTAATCAATGCTGATTGATTCGGCCTTGCTCTGAGACAGCAAACAACCCCTGTAATCATTTTATATCCTTTTAGCTGGTTCCTGAGACCAGGTTGAAGGAAGAGAGAACGCTGACCAGTTTAAAGATTTTTTATCTTAACGGTGTAAGGGAAACCAGGGCAAAGAAAATGCTGCAAACTAGACCTTGCATCTATTGTAGGTGACTGGGATGCAGGGAGAGGGTGGTTAAACTGTGTGTTTAATGAATTGAAGGGATGGCACAGTGGTAAATGGAGAGAATGTTTTTTTTAATCGCTAGAAAGTATACCTTTAACTGCGTTCTTTCTTTCTTCTTTTCTTATTTACCCTTAATGAGGAATACAGTTCTAGATCATTCACAAAAATCATTCCGGAATGGCTACTCTAGAACCAGACGAGTCTAACAGGAATACTCAGTATCGCCCCCTGTTACCAGACTCTTGAAGCACAGCTTTGCCACACTTAAAAATAGCTCTTGACTGCCAGTTTTGAGTTAGTATTTGAGATTTAGTATTTGATTTAGTTTTTGTTGACATTCTAGCAGTATGACAGTTAGTTTGGTCGGAGAAATGCAAAAAAAGGAACAGCCAGCAAATGATGTCTGACTGACTCACTGTGTGACTCTGAACAAGTCACTTAACCTCCTTGTGCTCCATCCTGCAGATGAGATGTTAAATCAATGTCCTTTTGTAAGTGACTCTGCATATGTTCACAGCCTACCTCTGTAAAGCGCTTTGTGATGGTGGTCCACTATGAAAGGCGCTATATAAAAATAAAGATCTATCTAATATAATCTGGTTGGCATTCTGAAAACTGTCAAGTCTTTCTTTATCCATAATTAATTTGCTTTGCATTGCACTACAATTTTAATGAAGTCTCTGTGGCTGGAGTTCTACCTGGTTCTACTCTGTCTAAAGCTGAAATTGCCTGCTCTCACATCACTAAGAACCTCTGTCACTCAAACCCTCTGTCATCCCATTCGTAGTCACACTATAAACAATGTGCACTTCTGGGACTGTATGAAAAGAAGGGTTTAAATTCACAATGAATACTGCATCTCAATCGACGGCATCACTTACAGCACAATACCTCCTATATGATACTGTAATCCCTTCAGGCAGTTTTCAGGAAAGAAATGATTTGTCCCGTGCTGTAATATCAGCAGCTGAAAGAACTTCATGGCTAGAGGTCTGTGGAAGGTGACTCCCACTGGCACTAATTATAGCTGAAACAGCATCTCTTATATATTGAAATTGCCCTGCTGAGCTGTATAGTAAATAAACACCTGTGCCAAGTCCTAGACACGGCCAGGCTACCTGTACTTATTAGATTAATTAAACATTCATAAAAACAGGTGGACATTCCTGACATCCCAGCTGATTCTTTCTCTCTCCATTCCCCATCACTCTCTCACTCCCTCTTTCAATATCAGTATCTCTTTCTCTTCCTCCCACCACACCTTTAATCTCCTTCCTCCTTTTGCTCTTTCCCCTTGTTCTCTAAATATTTCACTCTTCTCCCCTTTCTCTGCTCTTCCTTTTCTCTCACTGCTCCTTCCTCCTTCCCTACCTCTTTTATTGTGCCATGACTAATGCCCATGCAGTACCATTGCTACCAAAGTAATGCACAATCTCCAGTGTTGCCAGCTCAATAACAATAGCTGACCCTGGTTCAGTGTAGTATTGCTATCAAAGCATCCCATTGTTGTCAGTAGCTCTGTCTTCATTACGGTTTCATTACAGTTAATCCTGGTGTAACACAGTTCAATTCAAAGAATTACCACAAACTTGCCAGGGGCCAGTTATTCAATATCAATAGAGTGCCATTGTTTTTGAATACTGTGTTTGTTACTGGACTGTAACACTTTACAACAGTGACGATGCAGCCTAGCTCCTGGGGTACAAGTGCAAACAGTACAGTATCTAATCATAGTCACTGCCTACTGATCAATAGTTAAAGATTTGTTTGCGATCAATGTTTGATCACAAGGCATTCAGATTGGACTGTACAATGTAGCTGCATATCTGTGACACACACACTCAGGAGTCGGTGCTGAGTGATAATGCTAATTGAGTGGGATTTCTTTCACAGCATCGCGGCTGCTGCAGTACACTTCACAATCAGTTTCGCTTCGGTAGCAGCTAGCATATGCAATGTGATCTCATCAGATCAGGGAGAGCTAAGCAGAGATTCAGGCTGGTTTAAACCGAGCTGTCACTGGGATCATTAAACAGTCATCCTAACAAGAACTCTAAACTACTAAAAGCATCAGGTTCTTGCCTGGTCAGTACGTAATTCTTCTTGGCTTTTAGTCAGGGCAAATCTCCTAAAGCCACGCTTTCTTGTCTCGTTCTAAAAGAAGAAAGTGTTCAAGGTTTTGTTGCATCACCATTGTGCTGCCATTTCAATAGCTTGCTCTCCCCCTAAAGGGTTCACTTTGATCTGTAGCTGCGTTTAGCCCTGGCTGCCCCCCTGACTGGCTCAGACCTCCGAGATTTACGAGAGCTGGAGATCCCCGGCAGACAGAGCTGAATAATTCACAGGGCTTTGCGCAGCACGCAGACTGAATGAGAGAGAGAGAGATAGAGAAACGTGTGCCCTGCCATGACCTCACTGCTTACCCACGGCTCTTAGTCACTGGTTTCAAACTCCTGGGAGTGCAGAGGTCAGAGATACCGAGCCGTGACAGGCAGCAGCCGAGTCGATCGGTGGCATCCTGAGTATCGTTCTCTAGAGCCAGGGGCACACAAACCAACTGCTGGAATTATAATGACTTCTGCCATGAATTATTCATCCATTTTATTTTTATAGGTGATGTTTTTTTTCTATTATTTCATTTAATTGCATTTTTGTGACCTGCTGACCCGCTCTTCATACAGTGAACTTCCAAACTTTATGTCAGCCTCCCTGGAATCAATAACAGGAAGCAACAACCCCTGAGCAGCCTCAACTCTGAAGCTAGATATGCAGTGGCAGCGACTGGAGTTCAGTATAGAGTTAAGTATTTTCAGTATTTTATTTTCTCACAGGAACACAGATGTTAAACACAAGGACTGGTCAGCCCATCTGGGCTCCATTCTCAGCTCTTAGGCCATCCATGTAGTCTAACCAGTTCAAATAGATTCTAATAGAGACTCATGAAGACCTGTTAAAACGTTGGTCTACTAGATTTCATTTATTAGGTTTGATCTCAGAATTTCTGATAGTAAGTTATGCATGTGTTGTTTTTCATCATTGCACTGTGAATCGATAAGCGGATTAGCCGTACAAAACAGAGCCTCAATCACTGACATCTTTAATATTCTTTGCCATACCTCTTTCCTTATTAGCATGCTTTCACTAGACTTCATTAGACTTTGCTCCCTGAACAGCCAGCGTGCCCACAGTCACAGCGAGAGTGGGGTCACAGCAGGGTCGCTGCTAGATGGACCTGCCATATTGATATGAACTGTGCTACTGTACGATCCAACCCTGACCTTTCCCCTGGGAGCATCACCCACCCATTAATAGGACTGTGTCTGCACTATGGTGAGGCAACCTCTGTACTTCCATCCCAGGTCTTTGTTCCAACCATGTCCTTAGTTATAGAATGAAACCCCTGACCAGGTCCCAATACACTTAATCATTTGATGATACCTGTAAAACCTGGAATGGAATAACACTCCATTACATGAAACCATCACAGTATGGTCTTAGCAAAAATAAAACATCATCTATGTACTCCAGGCTATTCTGTGCACTTGAAAACCTTCCTTCTGCTTTGTGATTAGCACAGAGTATACCCATGTACATGCACTCAGCTATCAGAGTGGTGGTTAAATACTAATTTAAAACAGCCACAAGGCTTTGTAATTAATTCTACTGAAAATGTAAATCAATTTGCTCATTAAACAGTGTGCCAGTCTGTGCAGCGGTAGAGCTCTTTAAAAATGTCGGCTCTCTGACTGAGACGATTCATGCTTTATCCATAAAATAGAAAGCACGTGTGTATTTGTTCAAGTTAGAATGCATGAGAAGAACCCCCAGAGGCAATATTAATATTGATATTAATTATAAGTTACAACACATTCAATTATGTATCTGTAATCAGAAGCAATACTGCACTGTACATTATAAATGCACTTTGTTATTTCTGTGAAGAGAGCGTTCTGCAGTTCTCCTTACAGAAAGAGCAGTACAGAGCAATCGCGGATCTCTTTTTCTACAATTTTGCTTCTCAGTGAATTTAACAAAAAAAGTCTGTTTAAATTGTACAAGCTGAAGTTGAAGTGGCTGTTTTTTATTCACATGAAAGCTGTAAAATACTCTGAGTGATTGCTTGAAGAGCGTCCCTTTTTTAATACATTAAAAAACGTTTCCCTCCACATGTTGTAATGGTGCTGCTAACAGCAATGCTAATTTTGTTATTCTTTGCAATACAATCTAATGCCATATTTTGAGCTATCATTTTGATATCTCGGATATTGGTCTGATTGGTCCGCTTGTCGTATCGTTCTCTGTGAGCACTCGACAGCATGTTTTCAGTCCAGACATTTACTGTCTGAAGCGCTCCCCAGCAGCGAGGGAAGAGGTTAGTATTCCTGCACAGCTTTAGAGTCTCACTGTATACATCCCTAAAGAGGCAGTCATTCAAAGTGGAACACACAGGCTGCAGGTTCCTCTATGAGATGGTATTTACAATTCTGATGACAAGGTCACTCACTTCATATGACTGAATCTCCCCGGCAGACGAGCAAAGCCCTGGAGACTGAGAAAGACTGAGAGTAAAAAGACAATGTTGACACTACAGGCTGTTTCCTATTGACGAGGGGCCATACTGAACGTGCGGAGCAAAGTCCAAGTCAACAAACAGGATCACAATTAGTAAAAACCCAACAACAAAACCGTGCGAAGGTCATGTGAAGTTTAGCATGCATTAAGAATGGAAACAAACACTGTCTAATATTGAATATGGAAAGCATCAGCATGTGAAACTGGCAAGTTTCTTTTAAAGCTGATGTATATTATCTGCTCCATCAGCCCTCAGCAGAGGGAGGCTGTTCAGAGAGTGTAAGAGCCTCCCTTTCTCTTTCTCTGCTCCGTCAGCCCACAGCAGAGGGAGGCTGTTCAGAGAGTATAAGAGCCTCCCTTTCTCTTTCTCTTTCTCTGCTCCACCAGCACAGAGCAGAGGGAGGCTGTTCAGAGAGTATAAGAGCCTCCCTTTCTCTTTCTCTGCTCCACCAGCACAGAGCAGAGGGAGGCTGTTCAGAGAGTATAAGAGCCTCCTTTTCTCTTTCTCTTTCTCTGCTTCACCAGCACAGAGCAGAGGGATGATGTTAACTATGTTTAGGAGCCTGTCTCTATGCAACACAGCAGTGAATGAAATCTCTTCACTGCTGAATTGTTAGCTCATCTTCTCTGTAATTTGAAAATCAAGCGATGCCCTAATTTGTAATCATTATTATGCAATAAATTGTCACTTGTCCCAACGTAAATTAGGCCAGATGGGCAAATCGATTGACTGTTTGAATTACCCCAAAAATGATTGAAAAGCACCCCCCCTTTAAGCCACAGAGCCCCATAGCCATTAGCTGTCATAATCCCATACATCAGCTGTAACTGTCAATGGTGCACTCACAATGAAGGAGCTCATTACCACGGCACTAATCAATGGCTCTTATTACCACCCATTGATTATCTTTGCGACTGGAACTTACAGGCGGGTGTTTCTGTTCAGCACATTCTGACAGTGCCCTGTTCCTGCTGTCAATGTAGTATTTTAACCCCAGTCTTTTTTAATGCAATTATAAAAGTATTCTGAGACTCACCAGAGGTTCTGCGCCCCTTACAGTATTATAGAACACATTCATTACAAACACAAATTTGCAGTCAATTTGCACAGCATCCAGAATCAATATTTTGCAGATTAATGTACTTTATTTATTTAAACACAGACTTGACTTTATTTATTATGCAGAGATCCATCACTGATAACACTTCCTCCCCTCCTTCACCGATATTCTGGATTGTGTAGCTGTTCTTCAGCTTTCAGTGGTCCTGATACGGCAGCACATTGTCTGTCTGGTACAGATATGGTACCATGGGACTGCAATGGATTACCAGCAGTGTGGATTGTAATCCCAATGCGATTCCACTGGTCTTGCAGAATAGGAACATGTGCACACTGTGGCTGCACCATGGGCAGAGACTCCTCCCGTTATTTCTCTCAGTACAATATTCATGTGGTGAGTTATAAGAAGTGTCTGTTTATTTACTTTAGAATTCTGTTCTATTTATGGGATGGAAATGAGATTCCCATTGCATACAGGTTGGATCCATTCCTGGTTTCACTATGATTTAATAAGACCCACCTGCACTCGTTTCCTACACTCACTGTGGAAAATCAAGCTCATAGTAAAACCTGGAATGGATGAAACTACTATGCAATAGGAGTCTTATTTCCATCCCTGGACATCTTGACAAATCCTTAATGATTCATACGTGTATCCCAATGGATTTCCTTCGTGTGCAATTACATCTGCTTTGTAGTACAAGACCCTGAAGATCATTGAGCCCCTTTCCATCTAAGAGTTTCTGGCAATGCTGATGGCCCAGAACAAAGTCCCAGCAATAATAAAATCAATCTATAAATCCTCCCGAAGGTCTGCAGACTAATGAGGGCATGCAGGAGGCCAGAGGTTTCTGCTCATCATCTCACTCACAGAGGTTTCAAAGAGACCTGCTCACCATCTCACTCACAGCGGTTTCAAAGAGACCTGCTCACCATCTCACTCACAGCGGTTTCAAAGAGACCTGCTCACCATCTCACTCACAGAGGTTTCAAAGAGACCTGCTCACCATCTCACTCACAGCGGTTTCAAAGAGACCTGCTCACCATCTCACTCACAGAGGTTTCAAAGAGACCTGCTCACCATCTCACTCACAGCGGTTTCAAAGAGACCTGCTCATCATCTCACTCACAGCGGTTTCAAAGAGACCTGCTCACCATCTCACTCACAGAGGTTTCAAAGAGGCCTGCTCATCATCTCACTCACAGAGGTTTCAAAGAGACCTGCTCACCATCTCACTCACAGAGGTACTGGTATTTGGAAATTGTTTATTTCTGAAGTAAAAAAAAAAAATTGAACGGGTTTAGTGTTACAGGATTAGAACCACTTAGTATGAAAATGGATTTTCTTTTCGCTGCTTCTAACTTATTGGATTCAGATAATGCAAATTCAATTAATTGATTGCAGTTTATACAAAACATACAACTTTGATACTGTAGGTGACTGAATTTCAGGAGAGTTCTTCAACAGAAAAATCAATTCTAATTGAGGTTGGTCTCTTTACAGCACCCCAGTGCACATTCTCTCAAGTGTGAATTCAGTGCAGGATAAATGTATTTTGCTCTCCATGGCTTCCCATAGATCATCAAAAAGAAATATATTTCTCAAGAAATATGTCAAATATATCTTTGCTACTTTTGGCACATTTTTAATATATTCCGAACATTAGGCACATCCAGGATGTGTGTAAAATAACCTGCATGAATCAGGGGGGCGTTCGTTATGCATTTTTTAAAAACACTGCTGGCACTCTTCATATGAAGCTCCCTCTTGACAGGCTGCCAATGCTAGGTGCCGGAGGACGGGGAGCGCTGGCTGTCTCACTGTGGGTAGCGCCTGGAACACAACAGATACAAAGCAGCTATTTTAGATGGAAGCATCCTCAAATAGCACAGGCCTGAACATTGCTTACCATGAAATTTTAAACACAGTCTGTGACTGTACTCTGAATAATTGAACAAAGGAAAGACCTGACTTTTGCCGGGATAATGAATCCCAGCACAGGGACCAAAGACTAGAGACAGGAGTCTGCCAGCTCTCTCCATCTTCCTCCAGCCCTGCCTTTAACTTTAATTAGAGGTATCTCGATTCAATCAGATCTTTATTGTAGGCAGTAACTGTCCATTTCCTAATTTAACTGAGTTACTCAAAGCAAACCCGATCAGATCGCTTACTGTCAGACACTGAGCAAATATAAACTCTGTGAGAAATCCCACAGGGACCCCACAATAGCAGCTTGTGAACCCTGAAGAAACTCAAGCACATGACTACAGCAATGACAGCACAGTGAACAGGCAAGAGGATTGCACAGTGCACCTGCTGTGGTCGTTCATGCAGCAACAGGGCTTTGTGTCAGGTGATTTCAGTCCCAGAGTCTTTCACTGAATTCAGTGATTGCTGATGGTGCATTTTTTAAGGTAGTGTGGATACAGTATTAATGCTATTGCATTACAGGACACTCTAAGATATCAATATAAATATTTACAATTTCAATTAACTATTAGCTCAAGCTACCAGACAATTAGTTCCAAGTACCCCGTGTCCACGGGGTGCAAATCATTTCCAATCACAATCGCGTTTTCAAAGCGTGTTGATCGCTCAGTAGATAGGTAGTGTCGGTAGGGTTTCAAACTATGATGCACATTGACTAATCGTGTTTGGGGTGTCCAAAGCTGGCCCTTCCACTCCTGGTCTTTGTTCCAACCCTGTTCTAAATCGTTTAATTGAACCAATGAAATCTCCACCCAGACCCTGAAGCAGTTAATTATATCACTTTACCTGTTAAGCCTGGAGTGGAATGGTCCTCCAGCACCGGGACTGGATACCTACGGTCTACCAGAATGTGGGGATGTGACGGTGACTGCGTACCTCCAGTTAGCAGGGAAACACACAGGCAAGTCAACAGACAACCACGTGGACAGGAGTCGTTTTAGCCTGTAATGTGTGGCGTTTCACCAAGAAAAGAAATCCAAGGATTATTATATTCATTTCATATGATTCTATTTACACATTGATAACTCAGTGACCCGATCAATCAATGTCATTCTGCTTTATTGCCCTTCCCTCTACCTTCTTAACTTCAACCATGTGTATTTTTTTTTGTCACCGGACACAGCATTCCAGGAGAGTTAAAACCTCATGGTCCTTTGCTTACATCCTAGATCCTTTATGTGTGGAACTTGCAGAATGGTAAACTCTCTGGTATACAAACCATACTCTCTTCTGCAATTTTGCATCAGTTTTTTGGTCCAGATTTCCAGGTGACATTCAGAGGAACCTCCTGAGGGATGACTGATGTTCGAATTTCTCATGAGCTATTGGTCTAAATTGCTGTGTGATTTGGGTTTTAAAGAAGGGCAATGCTAGAGTCAGCCCCAGGCTGAAAGATGCATGCTGTGTTTTAAATACAGCTTCTAACTGCTTGTGTAAGGGTTACTGTGCAGAGTGATAGAGAATACAATTAATGATCTGGAACTCCAACACTAGGGTATGTTTAACCCTTCACATGTGCACTACGGACTCCATTCTGTAAAGAAGCAAGCATGTACTAATACTCATCAAATTACAGGGGCTAGACACAAAGCTGAAGCCCCGGCAGCATGCTGCTTTGTATGCATTGATCATGTAAATCCGTCCCTCTGTCTGTCACTCTCTACATGAGGACCCTGATAACTGTCTTGATTTTGCACCACATTTTTATCACACACTCTTAGCCTCCTTGGGACATTTTAGAGTTCAGTTGGCTATAAGCCACCTGCCTGTGCTGATTAATAAAAACATGCTCCCGTGACAGACGTGGCCCTGCTCAGAGAGGAAGGGAAGCTGGAGAAGCAGCTGGTTGGTTACCGGCAGGAAAGGAAGTGTATGACTATCTGAAAGCAAGGTCTGCAAACAGAGATTCCTAACCTGTGTAGTACCAGATATTGAATGGAGGAAACACTTTCAAAATATGACCCATTGTGGTTTGAAATTTCAAAAAAAATTATTTCAAAACTACACATCTGAGGCCTATATAGTAAAATGGATGTGCAGTGCATGGAAAATCTCCCTCCCTCTCTCTCTCTCCCTCTCCCCCTCTCTCTCCTTCCCTCGCTCTCTCTCTCCCTCCCTCCCACTCTCTCTCTCTCCCTCCTTCCCCCTCTATCTCTCTCCCCATCTCTCCCTCTCCTTCTCCCTCTCTCTCTGCCTGACTGGAGCTGTGCTTTCGTTCCTCATTAATTCACAAACACCAGCATTAAAAAGTAAATAAATATTATTCCTGTGTATGAACAGTTTCCTCCAGGTCCAATGTTAAGCTGCCCTGAGACCCAGCCGAGTGCCTGTGCCTCTGGTGACTTCATCCCAACTCCTGGACTGGCCTCTACTGGACACTTGCAACATATGCATTGTAATGAGCTGTATTAAATTACAGAAACGGTGCTTGAGTCTTCTTTTAAAACAACCTTTGCCAGCACACAATAAATTTGAAACGATTCCTGAGAGAATTAGGCTCACGTCAGCTTTGCCAGTATCCACGCCCCTCCCCCCCCAAGCAATTTTCAAACCTGCTAAATAAAGCTTCTTTATGCCTGATGTGCTAGAGAATAAAATGATAACTTCGAGCCAGAGGCAGAACATTTCTGTGCAGCAGCAGCACAGGCAGCTCTCCTTGTAGACACATCAGAGTAATTCTCTATCCCTGTGAAGTCACTGCGTGCAGCAGCAGCCCCTTTACCCTTTAACTCTGCCCAGGGCTACACTGAACAAGCAGCCTCCAATCTACCACACACAGGACACCTGGAAACCAGCACTGCTTCAGATAGTCCACAGACAATTCAATTGCTCTTGACTGTAACCAAGTTGTGTCTCAGTTCAAAGGGGAATGAAATCCAATGAACAGCATTTTTGAGATGTTAAACGCATGTTAATGTAACATTATTCAGCAGGTTGCATTCGACTTTATGAAGCAAAACAAGTTCATTCTATAGGAGGTCTCTGAGGACCTCCCCTGGTAAAGACCCATCTGGTTTGTGTGCAGGGTCACAGTCAGGGGAGTGCAGGTTCACATGCTGGCTTTGTAGAGTCGCCACATTTAGAGATCATGAGATGAACCTTAAGTTCTGGTTTAATGCGGTGAAGAAGCAAAACTGGAAAACAGGGGATAAATAATTGTTCCCTCTAAATTAACGTTTAAGAAATTATGTGGGTCTGTTTAGTACCGTACACACGACTACAGCCTTTATTTGATCATGAACATGGCGGCCGTCATGATCACTGACAGGATTTAAAGCAGAGGACTATTAGATTTGATTTGTTTGCACCTCCAAGCCTGAGAGCTCACTGAACTTGGGTTGAATCTCTCTGGATGGCTTTCCAGCTCCTTCCTTCTGGCTCCTCACAGCAGCAGCTGGAAACAGAGCTCCCCATTACCGATGCATGGGAGCGAGCCTGCTTTAATTTCTCTCCAAAGACTCATTGATGTCTTTAGCAGGAGCACAATGGGCCCACTTAGAGTGCTCCCTTGGTGCTGCACTGGAATGTATGAGTGAGCAAGGAGTGGGAGAGAGACAGGGAGAGGGAGAGATGACTAGAGAGAGGGGATAAAGGGAGAGAGGAGAAGAGAAGAGAGACAGGGAGAGGGAGTGATGACTAGAGAGAGGGGAGAAAGGGAGAGTGAGGAGAAGAGGAGAAACAGGGAGAGGGAGTGATGACTAGAGAGAGGGGAGAAAGGGAGAGAGAGGAAAAGAGAAGAGAGAGACAAGGAGAGGGAGAGATGACTAGAGAGAGGGGAGAAAGGGAGAGAAAGAGGAGAAGGGAGAAGAGATAGATGGGGAAGGGAGAGATGACAGAGAGGGGAGAAAGGGATAGCGAGAGAAGAAATAGGGACATGAGGGAGAGCAAGAGAAGAGATAGATGATGAAAAAGATGAAAGAGAGAGCCAAGGAGATGGAAAGATGGTGAGAGAGTGCATTCGAAACTAGGTTAACCCTAACCCCTGAACTAGGTCTTAAATATATGAAATCAGATAAGCAGCTTATCAGCGTATGTTATACAGTGGCAGTTTTAATGTTTGCATAGTATTTATTCAAACGTTTTACTAGAAATTAACCTTTGAGGTGCAAATCACCCTGTTTTAATGGTGTCCTGGGGGGTTGCATGGCATTTACCAAGGAACTGCTGCATTATTTATTATGGTGAAAACCGTAAAAGGAGCAGAGTGAGACTGCATAGAAACAGACAGACATTGCTGTGCAAATCACAAAAGGAGAACACATTAAATAGAAACTCCAGCGAATAACATCCAACACCTTCCTTCCAGATGGAATGCCTCTGTCTAACATTCAGATGAATCAGACAGTTTCATTTGAATGCTGAATAACTCATTCAGCCTTGCTGCTGATGAATGTGTGTTGCAAAACCGGCAGTTATTTCACTGTATAGGATTGATCTACCAGCTTTTATAAAGAGGATATAAAAGAAACTGTGTTCTTTCTTTCTTTCTTTCTTTCTTTCTTTCTTTCTTTCTTTCTTTCTTTCTTTCTTTCTTTCAGGACATTGTCAATAGAATTGTGCCACTACTACAGTTTGACAACTTGACTGTATCACTGAATAATGTGTTTGTAATGACATTGTTATTACTGGATTCTTAACATAATAATAATAAAAACGTAATTCTAAAAGGACAGCATCATATCTTTATTAACAACAAACCACAGCCCATAAAACCCTTCTGAAGTAGACAATGAAAAACATGACGTGCCCCCCCCCGTTGCTCTTAAACACTGTATTCAATAAGAAAAACATTCTCTTTAAACCCCAGCCTAATCTTCACCTACCGCTCAACCCAATACAATTGGATGGACAGTGTGGAATAAAAACCCGTTCTATCTCTCCAGCTGAACACCCGTGAAACATCACACCTTGCTATGTTCTGTTCTCCACTCCACACAGTTTGAAAGGGCGTGATGAAGCTGGCTCTCACCTGGAGGTGTTTTCATGGTTTTCTTATAAAGTGAGACCCCCCCCCCCCCCCCCACACACAGACTTATATACACCAAGTAGAATATGCACACAGTCACACAGACCTGGGATCCAATGCTTCACTTCAGGAGACAAACTCTTAAGCAGGAAACTGATCATGTATCTATGAATAAAAAATAAAATAAATAAATGCAATGTTGGAATAATACTAATAAACACACACACACTAGACTCAGATACACAGAGACAAGCTCATGCACACACAGAACAACACCCCCCCACGCACACACAGAAACGACCCCCCCCCCCCCCACACACAGAAACGACTCCCCCCCCCCCCCCCCCCCACCTCACACATGCAACAGATTGGCTAGGTGGATAATTATCACCCGAATCAAGCGTCAAACTCCTTCCACAGCTCTTTGCATTTCTGCATACTGTAAACTTTAGCACCAGCCATGCAAACAGATTTCCACTCCAGCTGGACGTCTTTGGGAATACGTTAGAAGATGAAGGATTTTATTTGTTTTCTGCACGTGTGAAAAACAGAATTGTCCAAAACAACTGACACACATCTTATACGTATAGTACATCATGGCTTTCCTTCATAAAGGCTTTAGCTTGATACATGCAAAGCAAGGTGTCTTAAAACACAGAGAAACCAATCAGAGGCAAACACCAGCAGGAGAAAAGTCACAAGGTCAAACGTTTAGGGTGGTGCCACCATGGGGCAGAGATTCAGGTGGAATTCTTGTATGAACTGGGAAATAAGGTGTAAAGATCAGCTATTAGTAAGGTTGTAAAACCAGGAGTACTATAGTATACCTTTGGAAAATGCTACATTACCCAGCAAATTCACCAGGGTAACTTTGAGAAGGGTCATTAAAGGATACCTGGCAAAATGACAGCAAGCAGTTCGGAGGTGCTTCACACTAACAAATGCGTCCATCAGGAGAGCTGGAGCCTCAGCTGTCCTCAGCTAAACCACAGCATTCAAATCGGGGTGCGAGAAAGAGCTTGTCAGCTTTAAATCCAGCAAGTATGTTCTATTTTCCATGACTCTTATGTGTTGCAAAATCCATTCCCGCTGCCTGAACGAGAGCTGCTGCTTTCCATTTTCCCATGCATGATTGCTACATCTTGTTCACTGCTATATTATAACACAAGCTGTTTTCTGAAATCAGTGGTCCTATCACTTCCCCATTAAAAGGTTTATAAAAAGCAGTTGAACATTTCAGTGGGAGCCCTATAAAGCTCATTAAAAACGCATTGAAACAGTGGAGAAATGCCAAAGAAAGAAAATCCTGAAAAAAAAACTAAAGACTGCTGTGTTCTTGTATCGCAATGTGCTTCAATTTAGAAGCATATGTTCCAATAACACAGATAACATCATTAATACTGCTTGGTTGATTAGAGCTCTCTCTCTTTCTCTCAGTGCAGTGCGCACCTGTCCGCGTTCCTCCAGCGCTCACTAAGATAATTGATTGAGCGCTCTGATTGTCTCAGTGTGCGTTAACCGCTTGCCAGATTGATGTTTGATTAGTAAATTGATCCTCTTTCGTCTCTGAGAGTTTCTCGAGATGTTTTCCAAGACAGCAGGGCTAAGGTCACCTCTGTAGCACGGTGGATCATTCGTGCACAGATCTGTGACTTCATGGAAGCAGCTTGTCTCAATATGCAGCAGATGTTTTACTGTTTTATGATGTGCATATTATTAAAGAAGGATTGGCATTCATATTTGTACATATGGTTCACATATATAAAAGTTTTGTAGGAAATGATTTTGATGAGAATGCCTTTATCACTGTTTAAATGACAGAGACATTTTGGGTAACTTTTTGTTTGAGTTTTGGAATAATAATGATAAATACATTTATTTATTGACTATATATTGACATGGAACTGAACTTCAATAAAAGGGTAATTGCTTATCAGTTAACTACTTATTTCAGCCACTCAAAATAAAGCATTAGCCTCTTGAGGAGCTGGACTAATCCTTTATAAATATGTTCCTGTTCCCATGAGCTTGACTTTGGGTTTAATTTTTTATATATTGTATTTAATTATCTCTCTTTTTCTGTGATTGTATTATTCAAATAATTATAATCGCTGGTTGTTTGCTGTTATCTCTTTATGGTTGAAAATTTAAAAGCTGCTTCCCAGGCGTCAGTGTACTCATCAGCTTCCTTTGTGTTGTGTTACACTGGCCCGTCTCTTCGTGAGATGCACGGCCCTGTAGAAGTGCACCTATCAGTATATCACGCAGAATGAAAGAGCCGTGTGGATCAGCGAGGTGACGATATCTTCATGAGCACGAGGGCCCCATGTCACGATGAGTGGTGATTCTTGGAACAAGGCTGTTGATGTGAAAGGGGTGTTTCAGAGTGCTGTGTTTGGAAACTGAAACACAATCCAGTCTAGAGCACGCCATGCCCTCAGAGACTGCCTATACGAAAATGGATTTGCCAGACCCCTACTGCTGGTGTCCTGATCTATATCAGAAAAACAAGCTGTGCACTAAGCCAGCATCCACAGGAGCATAAATCCACCGGTGCCACACTGACAGAACAAATCAAATCCGACTGGACTGGCTAAGAGAAAGGGTCATTAATAACGTTAACAATTCAGAAACATGCAACCTCAGGGAGGGACAGAGAGTGTGAAGGATCACAGCCGAGAATCAAACACATCAATATCAAGAACTGCAGCCGACTGCAACACTGGGGGTGTCTGGGCACAGGAGTCTGAGAAACGAATTACTGTATGTTTTTACATCGTAGCTACTGAGTAAATACATGCGTAATTACAGAGTTATTATGCACAGTTGCAATGTACTTCATGTGTAAATCTTTTTGCACAATATATGTAAGTAACACAGGGTTAGGGTTAGGTTTAGGGACAGGGTTTTATCTGGCAAAAAGATTTACAGATTAAGTACACTGTAACTATGCATAATAACATTGTAACTATGTGTAAGTGCACATGTAGTTACTAAGCAGCTATGATGTAAACACACAGTAATTCGAGACACTGCTCTGAAGCAGAACCCACAATGACAACGCAACAGATGATCGTCCTGGTACAATAGCACATACTGATATGGAACAGCAAGAAAGCAGCCTTATGCCGTATGCCATTCTGATACCATTGGTATGCCAATGTGTTTTTTCTTTCTTTAAAAAATTAAGCACAAGTGTCTAGGGTATACTTGTCTTTGGCAGCCTTCCAAAGGAAAAAAAACTCACATAACTGTATGTATCAGCTAGTAATTTAAAATGTATTTAGAGCACAAGATGGTGTCAACTCAAATCAGTCTTTACAAGCCTACAGTGCAGCGCTCAGTGTAGAGATATGATGCAGATGCAGTGCACAGGAAGGATATTTACAAACAGTAAGCTGTAATGAACACAGATCTTCTCAAGCTGCTTCGAATAGCCTGGGAGGGATTTATTGTCTTTATGAACAAAGGAATCCTGTCCCATACTCTGGTGGTGTGAAACACACAGGAATTGTATGTGATAAAGGTAACCTCAGAAATTCATCTGAGCGTCATCTGGTTCTGACAGCAAATGAATTAGACAAGGATAAATACTCGCACACTGTATTTAAAGTGGGATTCATGACATTGTATTCGTAGTTTACATACAGTTTACTAGATATTCTGCCCTGGATAACAAGGAATATAACTCTGAAATGTCAGAGTCCTAAAATAGATTTCTCTTTCTCCTGCATTGCACTAAATCCAAAAAAATGTATAAAAAATATTGAAATATTTTTTTTTTCAATAGACCTCACAGTGGTTTTAAATGGAAACAGACATTTCCTTTCACCCAGTGTTGTACTAGATATCATGTTTTAAAATGAAAATTCATGATTGCTATAACTACAGTAGAGCTACTAGTTTGAGTAGGGTGCATGTACAGTAATGTTATTAGTTTGTGAGTAGGGTGCATGTACAGTAATGTTATTAGTTTGTGAGTAGGGTGCATGTACAGTAATGTTATTAGTTTGTGAGTAGGGTGCATGTACAGTAATGTTATTAGTTTGTAAGTAGGGTGCATGTACAGTAATGTTATTAGTTTGTGAGTAGGGTGCATGTGCAGTAATGTTATTAGTTTGTGAGTAGGGTGCATGTACAGTAATGTTATTAGTTTGTGAGTAGGATGCATGTGCAGTAATGTTATTAGTTTGTGAGTAGGGTTCCCAGTTTGTCTAACATCTTGAATAAATCCAGCTCTGCTGTCCCAAGACGAGGTGCTGCTGGCAGTTCATTTTGTCTTGTTTTGTTTCCAAGAAGCTTGCACGAGAGTGTTAGAATAGATTTACGAGCTTGTGAAGTGTTTTAATGATACTCTTTTAATAGACTCGTGGTCTGAGTGTGCTGTCGCAGTAAACCCACTCATTGCCTGCCTTGTAAAAGCCTTCCGATTATCTGTTTACATTTAGGACTTTGTCTTGAGCAGTGATGTCCATTTAATGATCGTCTCCTCGCTACCCTTCAGTGAGGGGTCGGGGACCAAAGACCTCACAGGAAAATCTATACAGACCGGTTACACTTCACATCCAAAATCATTACAGTCTATGCCACACAACGAATTTCACCTTAAGGCTAAAATGAGTAAAATCCAGTTGAGCCCTAATTAAAGAGAAAGTAGCTTCAGATGGCATTTTGAATGCTTTCTATGTGTCCCTTACTATCTAAGATGTTTGCAATCATTCCGAGTTATTCCGGGTTCTCCAGTATTGAGTTATTGCCAGTGTTCTCTGAATCTGCCAGGAAGGCTGGAATCAGGGCTCTGTTGCTTCAAGTGGAATGTGGTTTAAAGGGATCTCTAATGAGCGCAGGGGGGGGGGGGGGTCTCTTAATATCTATTCTTATTGGAATGCTGTATGTAATAATGTTCAGGGACATCTTAATAGCAACAGTTCCCTTGTCTTTGTTCAAAGAACAACCCTTTTAAGAAGATACAAAAAAAAAGAAAAAAGAGAGACACAGAGATCCAGTCTGTCACTTTAATTGGCTTTAGTCTTCCAGCTAATTTCCCTGATCTCTCTCGCTCTCTCTCTCGCTCTCGCTCTCTCTCCCTCTTGTTTTTATCTTCCTTTAATCAATTTCTTCATGGCAGCTTCATTTGAGATGGGTGCCAATCACTGCTCCTTCTGCGCCTCTCCTGCAATGAGTTGCGGACAGGTTTTTGGATGGGAGCCCAGAATGATCTCACAGCAACAACACCCTCCCTCCACCCTGCCTCTCTCTCTGCACCAGCGCTGATGGGTAAGACAGCCTTATTAAACACACCAAAATATAGCTGAAGAGCTACCCACGGGTTGTCAAGGGAATGGGTCCAAGTGACTATTCCTCAGTGATTACCAGCCCTTAATTCCTAGAGTAGAGTACCAATGCTTTTGATATTGCCTCTCGTTAAACAGCAATCATTTCTATTTTTATATGGGAGGGAGGTATGTTACAAGCATGTCAGATAAAAGGATCCATTCAGATAAAAGAGAGTGTGGGTGAGAGCCAGTGCCAGATCCCCTGTGGAACAAACAGTGTTGTGTGACACACTGCCTCAATGCATTCTGACCTCTGTCCCTGAGAGGAGGTTAAACCACGGAAGCAGACAAATCTTTGTCCACAATCCTAGTCTACAGCTATGGACAAAAGTGTTGCATCACCGACCATTTTAGGATTGAACTTTAAAAAAATATAGATGAACATAATTTAGATAATTTATTTAACATCATGAAATGCCTGCCATATGTAGTACAGTATTTCATGTTAGATTTTGAAATGTTACATTTTTGAGTTTGTGTCCGTTTTAAGTATATGGAAAACTACAAAGCGGTGTGTAATTCAAAATGTTAACGTAACATTATTCAGCAGGTTTCATTAAACTTTATAAAGCAAAACGAGTTAATTTTATAGGGTGATGCAAAACTTTTGGCCATGGTTGTATGCATTTATTTGAAGATCCTCTTTGTTGTTTTGTGATTTTCAGATCTCTGTGCTGTGATAAACAGTGTTGTATTTGTTGATGTTTCTGGTCATGCTGAGGTTGGAGTGACATCCTCTCACACACACACACGTACACACACACACAGCCTCAATCCCGATGGAGACCTCTTTCTCGTCATGTAAAGTAATTCCTACTCTGTGAAGCTATTATTTGTAATTCAGCGCATGCTTCTATTTACATTTTTCATTTACTGTTAAGCTCCTGGTTTTAAAGTTGCTCCTCAGCTAATTACACTGAAGTCTAAATAAATCATTTCTAAGCTGGTCAGCAGCCCAGCGTATTCCAGCCAGGAAGCAGGATGCTCATGGATATTCATTCTGCTCTTTGGGAGATGGTTGATATGTCTTCAGGGAGTTTTCTTGTTTGAAATGTATTTATTTATTTTCAATCTGCTTATTAAATGTTGAGCTACGGCCCTATATATATATATATATATATATATATATATATATATATATATATATATATATATATGAACATCATTTAGATATTTTATCCAACAATATGTAATCAAAGAAAATACAAAATGATATCTCAAAAGTCTACCAAAATAAATAAATCCCGATGGCTTAATGAACACTCTAATTGCACTTGAGTTTCCAGAACAGTTACTCAGTGAGACTGGAGCTGCAAGTGATCCTGTACCAGTGGAAGGGATTATGGGCTTGCCTCTGCTTTGCATGGCATAGCACTGGCTCCTATAGTCTTTAGTTCAACAAGTATGCTGCAAACACACAGACAGTTCACTCTCTGCACCGTCACAGACCCCTGGTGGAATAATGAGAGACAGATGCAGAATAAAACTACTGCTGTGGGCAACCCAACCCCAACTGCCCACAGTGCAGAGCAGAAAAAGAGAAGATTTAAACTGACTGCAAAATGCACAGCTTTGGGATGTCTGACAGTACTCGTATGTACCAAAGACAACAGATTGCCCTTGAAGTCCATTTAAAACCAATAAAAGCCTTGAATGAGATATTTTTTGTGTAAATGAAAAGAGCCATAGGAGGTCCATGAGAAATCTATGGATTAGACTATAGCATTCAGCAAAGGGACATTACCCTTGCCCTAGAATGATAGCATAGCAGCGACACGCCTCAGGGTTGGATAATCCATAGGATCCCACAACGGAGCAGCTTTGTATAAAGTAAAGCATTCTGGCTTTTCTGTACCAGTAGTGTTGGTTTATTTATGAGTGGTGTGCCTGTCTACCTGAAGTCAATACAGGGCCTGTTTTCATTGTGAAAGTACATTCTAGTCAAGGCCAGATCCTGTAAGATCACAGGACTGATCAGTTTTGTTGTCAGAGAATGGGGGATTAGAGAGCCAAAGGTTAATTTCTCCCTCTCGAGTCTGTGTGCAAAAGCAAAATCGATTGCATGAATGTTTCAGACGAAGTGTGATTAGGCTCTGTTATGAGATCAGAAAAAAACACACACATCACCTCAATAAAGCATTCAGGTTCTCTGTTAAAAGAAACCAAACATTGTTGTGTTAATTAAACGAATTACTGTTAATCAGATAATATGCCAATCTGTTTATTATGAATATCCAATAAAATGACAGTACTGTTATAAGGCAAAAAGTAGTACAGAGTAATGCAGAGGGCTACCGCCTGTAACATTTGATTCTGACAAAATGTAACTATTATAGACTGTATGAAACTATAGCTGCAACCTGGTAAGGTAATAAGTTAATATGTGTAGCTGAGCCTGTCTCTAATGGTGTAAGAGTGTCTTCTTGTTTCATACAGTGCACAGTACATGCTTTTATCCATGCCTTGAGTCTGCCATGCATACAGGGACGGGGGCTGGAGGGACACCTGTAACAAAAGAAGATGTTCTGGAATCTCCAGAAAGCTGTCACTTTGATTGGTTGAGGAGTGTGGCTCCATGAATCCACGATCAATACAAGACTTAATAAAATATGTAACAGTACCGGGTGAGTTCAGACCATCTACACTGGTGGTTGGATTTTACTGCTGAGTTTGGTTGGCAATTCAGACCCCTCTTCTGAAAAACAACAAAACAAATAGGAATTCCCCGTGGAAACTCTCGAAGCTGCAATAGCAGAAAGCGTTTAAAATAAGAGCCTCTTTATGGAGCTGGGTAAGTGAAATTCCACGCGCTGCTTCCTTTCCCATAGCATTCCAGAGGTCCTTCACGCTAGTGCTGTGAAATCCAGGGCCAAGACACTCCAGGTGACAGCCTTACTTTGCAGTGGCATCGTTTGCCCAGACAAAACACACAAAGGATTAGTGTGGCAGAGCAGCCATCCTCCGCGTGTGTGCTGTGTGTAACTCTCTGTGCCCTCTCTGTAATTATTAGATCTATTTTTGTACTGTGTTTTTAATGGTAAGTTCAGACCTCTCTTGAATGTCAAGACAGTTCACAAAGTCCAACAGGCTTCTCATTTTACAGAACGGAGGGAACGGAGCGTCTCATTCATCAGCCTTCTAGAGAGACCGTGACTAACCAGACATGTAATAAATAAGGTTGTGCTTCTGTTATGCTAATTAAGATTGCTCAGAGTGAGAATTTGTAAGTTATTTCAAGCATGCTTCCCCTGACAAGCAGAAAACCTGCTTAATGTGCGCAGAGCCGTGCATGTCTGCCGTGGGGGTAAATTACACTCTCGCTGGTGCAATATCTTTATTTATAAACCTTGAGACTGGTAAGAATCTCAGTCACAATCTGGAGCGCAACATCACTGGTATCTGATTCCATGATCTCACAGCGTGTTGTGAAAAACAGAAGCCATCTCTTTCAATCATAGTTATTTACATAAGAAGCGTCCGCTTTTATACAAGAGCTGTACAACAAAGGCATAATCACTTTAGCCCATAACAAATGCTGTTGATGATTTGTACAATAAACCCAACACAGACTCACGGAAATGGCTGTTACAAATGTGCATTCAGTTCCGGATTCTAGCTGGTACTGTACGTCAACAGATGCTGCTCAGTAACAAAATGCGTCACACGCAGCCCTGTGCTGACTGCCTTGCATAATATGTGAATGGGTATGTATTTTTATACTGCAGTGCTCAGAGCCTGTTGTTACGTATATGACTAGATTCTCAGAGCTCTTTACTCCAAATTGCCACTGGCACAGTGCTTTCATAAAGTTAACTAAAACAGAAATAAGCAGCACAGGCATGTCATCCAGGGGCTTGTAAGGAGCTTGGGGTTGTTTATCATTTGATTTTGAATTGTTATTCATGTTCTTTCCTTTCAGAATGAAACTGTGCCAGTGACGAATCAAATCAAAACCAGGAGCCTGTGCGGTATCATGAGAGAGTCCCAGGCAATGTAATGAAGACGCCGACTTGTTGATTTTATACAGGCCCTGCTCAGCTACCTGACTGCTGCAGGTCAAGGTGATGGTGAACTGAAAGTGACAGACGTCCGAATTCATGCACTGCACACTTTATTGGTGCAGGTCCCTTGCCATTATGAAGTATATTTGTGTGTACCATACAGTATAATTGATGTGTATAGTCAGATAGCCGAGGGTAGACTGTAACTGAAAGACGTCTTTCAAATTCTATATTGAAACAGATGCTGGTGAACAAAGTGCACAGGCAAGCAGCTGAGCCTTGTTACTCAAAAAGCCCCTCCTGCCCTGGCCTCCTTTTAAACTGCTTCAGACTGACTCTGACTGTTCTCTGACTGTTCTCTCTCTCTCTCTCTCTCTCTCTCTCTCTCTCTCTCTCTCTCTCTCTCTGTTATTATCAGTAAACAACAGCAGCAACATTGCAGTCTCCCCCAGCACTGCATATGGAATAGAAAGCCCTTGGTTTCAGTCTGTGTGTCGGAGCAAAGTGGCTGCGTAGAGACCTCAGGCAGAACATTCCGTCTGTGTTTGATAATGACTCTAGAATTACACAGTCCATTGTCCCAAGCCTCTCATACAACTGCATTTTCCTTTACAATTCCAGCTCTATTGTTATAGACTAATGGGCCCGGAATTGGCTATTTCATCAATGGAGTACCAGGGTTCTGAGGCATATAATACCTGTTATAAGGCTCTGGTTTGACAACTTGCAATCTGATTGGCTAACTACCCTGGTAACCTGATTGAGATTCATCGCCACCAGAAACTGTCAGCAACAGTCCAAGGGAGAAAAGAGTTCTGCAGAGAGAGAGAGAGAGAGAGAGAGAGAGAGAGAGAGAGAGAGAGAGAGAGAGAGAGAGAGAGAAATGAAAGAAATGAAAGAAATGTAAAGCAAAAATAAAATCCCTGATTTTCACTAACCCTCTCTGTGCCTTTGACTTTACTGTCTCTTGAGAGTCATTAATATGCTGTCAAAATTATAGGTCTGATATGTAAATTACAAATAACCTGCGGAAGACTTAACCAGCACAGCTTGAATCTTTGTATTAGTATTTTCTTGGGGAACTAGGATTGACCGTGGTCCAGTCATGGTACCTTTGACCACTGATTATCACAATGGTCAACCATTTCTAAACACATATGATTGTGGCACTGTGGTCTGCACTGCGCCACCCAGACTCTAGTAGAAATATCGGTGAAACAACACATCTCCAGAAACCTGTACCTGTGAAATCAATCGGTGTTTCTGTTCATTTCATTTCATTTACATTCAAAGGAACCTTGTGTTTGTCTCTCTTACATGAAAGGCTTGTCAGAGGTTTCAGTGGAAGAGTGAAGGAGACACTGAGAAACTAGCACAGAATCAGTCACAGACAATGCAGACACACTCCAGGACTTTGATCATTCCAGGCTGCTACATGAACTCTGAAGCCAATCTGAAAAGATGCCAAATCCATAGCACCATGACCTTGTTTAATGGACTCAAAGGAGTTCAAAAAGAGGGATCACACTGAGTTCTGATGTTTGAGACTGTAACAGTTCCTGATCTTAACAGATCACAGAAGCCAAGCAGAGAGAGAAAGGCCTTGTGCTGCTGATAAGTATAGCTGCACAGTCCCAGTATAGGCCTAAGGGAGATCTAACCTGACAACAGCAGGGTTCCAGTCAGTCCCTCTATACTGTATATCTCCTAGTAGACCAGGCCTATGCTCTGGCAGTTCCCCAAATAACCCAAAGTTAATGGGATCCATTCTAAACCCCTCTCTCTCAAACTACCCCAAATTCAAAAGTCAGCTATCCTGCCTCAGGCAAACTGTCCCCTAACTATTGTCCAGCCTTGCCGGTAGGATCTGCGATGAGGAGAAACAGTGGTGATTCTGGGGGTGTTAAGTAACTGAGCAATGAAATCTGCTCTGTGGCTCTGAGTTGCTCAGGGGTAGCGGAATGGAGCATGCCGTTAGGTGGGTTCTTTCACTGAGCTGCTCTGTGTGGCTCAGTGATAGAACTGCCTCTCTAACCCACGGGGGCCCGGTAAGAGGATATAGGGAAGGCATCTGTCCAGCACACATCCATACGTATGTCACAGTTACATTATTATCAAGAGATTGGCTTGGTTAACTTGGTTATGGCATTCACACAAAATCTCTAATTAACTGACTAACAATGCCAAAATAATCAAATGAAGCAAATGCATCTTTCTAAAATAATGAATATAATCATAAAATGAATCCAAAATGTATGAATACAGACTGCAAATGAATGCACATACAGAATTCATGTCGGGTGCTGTTGTGCATTTTGATTATTTTATCTTTTCATAAAACAGAACATTAAGCAAATCTTTTATGTAATAAAACACAACGATATAATCACCTTTTTTGCATACTACACTATATAATATGACTTGAAAAATTGTTGCTGAGCCAATACTTTTTATACCTAACTGTATGCTGCAGTACTGTAGTTATTGTTCCATATGGACACAGACTGAAAAAACAAAACAAACTAATTACCTTGCTGAATGTGATCATTTGGCAGAGAACCAATGTGTAACGAATGAACAGACGAACAGAAGCCACAGGGCCACGTGCGGAGGGTCTGGGAGAGAAGAGACGTGGTGGCTAGTGGTTATTAATTATCATAATTAAAGAAAATTAATCATCCAAGGATCGTTAACAAAAGAGGAGAGACAGATTATCAAAGCTACCGGCAACAGGCTGGATCCTGGCAAGGTAATGACCAATTGTGCATTCCTCTGGAGTCAAGGGTATTTAATAATAAAAGCCAGAGGCAGGAGGTTACGATGTGCCATTGGAAAGCAGGCGCTCTGAATGACAAGCATGCAGGAGAATGTGACTGGAATACAAGAGCTGCAAACTCCTGCTGAAGAAAAGAAAAGCTCAGAGAACTTAGCATCTGGATGACTGCCGCCTGCACTGCAGCCCACAAATACTGACACATCAGTAACACTACTGCACCCCCTGTTTTATAAGACTATAGCTGGGAGGCATGTTTAAGAGAGTGTTTGTTAGCACCAGAGAGACAGTGCTGGTGGAATGGCATTGTGCTACCTTGTAACTGGATTCATGGGACGTGCACCTTGTTTTATACAATAGGGCTGCCATTTTATCAAGGTGTTCCCGTGACACTGCAAACCCACGAGAGCGCAGTAGATTGTACATTATTACAGACATGACTCTGGTTTCTCACAGGTACTTTGGTGGTAGATTTTTGTTTTTCTCCAAGTTTCGTTCATGGCTGCAGCATCTCTTGTTCTGTGTTCGTCACTTAAAACTTTCAATGTTTGGAAGTAGCTTCTGCCCACAGTCTCCACCACCTAGATCTGTCTTATTTAGCCTTTCCATGTATAACAACCCATTAAGGGGACAAGTAAAGCAGAAGACATGTCTCAAATGTTAATGACTGCACCTCTTTGGTCAGTTTGAAAGTCTCTTCATCACCAGCCCGGACTGTCTATGTTTGACCGGCCCCATTACAAGAACCTGTCTCTTTGATACTGGAGAAGGTCACAGCAGTGGCATCACTGTTCATCTAATCACTGTTTAAGAAACGGGCCTCCGAGATTCTGTTTGAAGTGCATTTCTGGTGGCAGTGGCGGCGTTTCAGCTGAACATGTCTCTTGGACAAAAGGTCAAAGTTTTGCAGCTTATCAAAGTATAAATGGCTCTTGCCGTTGCAGTAAAGGAAGAAAAAAGAAACACCTTCCATCTTAATGTTTCTTTTTTTTCAGTCTTTGAAAAATCTCCGTCCTGCTAATAAAGAACTCTGTGCTGGTTTGTGGTGCATGGAGGTGATACATTTGCTAGGCCAGAATACATTTAACCCTTTAATGTACAAGGGACAAAATCCGTCCCACTTATACAATTATGCAAACTTTCTTATTTTTGCAAGGACGTGCACAAAACAGGGTTTTAAAATTTACTGACAGGTTGGATCTGGTCATCCAAATGGTCAGTTTCCTCCTGCTTAGCTCAGTCTCCCTCAGCTTTTCTTAGGGCTCTGACCCAGGGGATATTTATTATCCTCAGTCAGACTGCATGTCACACTTACATTGTGAGAACACAAGAAGTTATTCCACATACTGAAAAACAGTCATTTTAATATACTTCACCAGGGTACCAAAAACATTTGTGTACTGGTGACATCTAGATCTTAAATACCAGGTATCCAATTTACCTTTTATTGTGTACTATTCTGTACATACTGTTGATACAGTTGTACTTCATGGACACCACCTTTTCTGTTTTACTGATACAGTAAGTCTACGTTTGAATGTGCAATGATGGATGTCTCTGGCATGGTTGTTACACTTCAATTACACTGTTATAACCCCTGTAGGTATGGATAGTTAGTAGTTATTACATGTGTTATTAATGTCTGAATACTACGTTACCAGCATGTGCTTAGTGAATTAGGCCTAATACCTTTAATAGACTGTGTATTGTGTCACCCCTGTGAAGCTCTGAGAAGCAGCCTGTCTCTGTGAGAGAAGGGAACGAAGGATGTCCGCCGGCTTATCTCTTTGCTGGTAGATTATAGAGACCAGATCTATGGGCTGGCCTTCCCAACTCATTAAGGGTTAGACTGACAAATCGTACCATAAATCCCGCGATAGGACAAGCCATCACTGTCACCCAGAGTGCTGACTCTGATTGGCTGTCACGGCCTGACCGCACTCTTATTGGATGATGTGTGGGTGCAATCACGTGACCTGGGGTGATTCATCTCATCCTGGCAGTTTCTCACTGTAGCGCCGCAATATCACTTCTGACTCAATTTCATTGTTTAAAACCTTTGTTTTAAAAACGAAAAATTAAATAAGGCTGCAAGCTGAAGGGAGTCATTTGGCTTCATAATTTAATCATAATTTAAACTGTTGAATACTACAAGTGCTGAGAAGATTTTAGTAACACTTTATATTAAGCGTCTCTAATTACAATGTATTTGCATAGTCATTATTTAGTAAATGCGTGTGTACTTACACATAATTACAATGTTATTATGCATGGTTACAATGTACTTAACGTGTATTGTATCAGAAAAGGGTTAAGCATAGAGTTAGGGTTAGGGTTAGGATTGGGTTATATCGTGCAAAAAATGTACACATTAAGTACATTGTAACTATGCATAATGACATTGTAATTAAGTGTAAGTGCACATGTATTTACTAAGTAACAACTACATAAATACACAGTACTTAGCGACACAGTGTAAAGTGTTACCCATTTTTTTATATGTATTTTATTTTGCTTTTATGCAAACTAATCTAATTTATTTTTGAGCTGAATACAGGAGTGTAATAATAATAATAATAATAATAATATAATAATAATAATAATAATAATAATAATAATAATAATAATAATAATAATAATAATGATGATGATGAAGGTGGTTTACATTGTTGTCAATAAGAGCAAATCATGACTATAAAGAAGTGTCATTAATTGTGAAGCAGCCTTTTTACTGAGTGCTTAAAACAAGCTTTACTGCAACCATCACAGCTACAACTATCAATGATTGAAACACAGATTGCTTGCATGGATTAGGACCCTTATATATCAGGAAGCAAAGGGCCTGGGAGATTTGCATTGCATTCTTCTTCTCTGGCTTCCTATCCTGGCCTGTTTACTTCTAATGCAGCACGTCCCGCAGGACAGTCATGGAAACACTCAAAGGGCTCTGCCGGCACGATGAATGTACATACATTTATAGAAATAAAATAAACATCCTGTGCTGTGTATGTATCCTCATCTCCCCATCAGGAGCTTAGAGAAACAGGCCTGCATGCTTGACTCTTTGCCCTTGGATATATACACTGTGTTTGCTGTGCTCCCCAGTGCAAAGCCCCATTAAGAGCTGATCTCTGGGCTAGTTTGCCCTCAGATACACATCAAACGCCCTGGATTGACTCCTAAACAAATGTAAACTAATTAAGTGGCACTGTGAGGCCTCACACCACCAGCACAGCCACCAAGCTGCCAGTAATGGATGCACTTCCCATTCATTTAGCACTTAATCCCCTTCAATGCATGGGCAGGGGGACCTGCAGGATTAGGAGGCCCATACAGTAAAGCCTCTCATTCAAACCATGCAATCTGTGTTAGCTTTCACACATCTCACTGAACACAGGCTCTGTGACCACAATCCAACTGGAACTGTGATCGTGTCACATCTCACGAGTACCAGCACTGAACACCGGGAGGTGCAGTTTGCAATGAACCGTACAATGGGACCCAACAAAATAGGGTAACTCTTCACATGAAGTGTCTCTAATTACAGTGCATTTACATCGTAGTCACATAGTAAATACATGTGCGCTTACACAGAATTACAATGTTATTATGCATAGTTACAATGTTCTGAATGTGGAAATCTTTTTGCATGGTATATGTAAGTACACAATTGTATCAGAAAGGGTTAGGGTTAGGGTTAGGGTTATATCATGCAAAAAGATGTACATATTAAGTAATATTGTAACCATGCATAAGAACATTGTAATGATCTGTAAGCACGCATGTATTTACTAAGTATCTATTATGTAAATACACAGTAATCAGAGACACTTCATGTACAGTGTTACCCAAAAATATCAATTTAGAAGGACGTTGAAGTATAATTTAAGCATTTAGAAATGTGGTATTCAATGTTTTCAACACAATGAACATACCCAGTGAGGGTCTCTGGGATCTGAAGGGTTAAAGCCTGCTGCTTATCATGCGCATCCTGAATACTGTCACAGCACAAAGTTTCACACATGTAACCCTAATTCCCATTGCTTAGCGGGCATGTACAATACATTAAAATACTCTCTAAATAGACACACAGTCCCTGGGCACCTGTTAGTGAATGTAAATGAATCACCTGACTAAACTGCCAGAGCACTGATCCATAGGTTTCAAATCCTTTAGTTTAAAAGGATGCAAACCAAGCTTAATTAAAGCTTAATTACAGGGTACTAACACAGTTTCATTATATCTGATTAGGGCAAGCCCACACTCCCCAGGGTGCTGTAATCACTGCTTTACACAACCAGGCTCTCTCAAAGAGCAGTTAGAAAACCACCTCCTCTAGGCTTAGGGATCAAGTCCATACCAACAATCGCACTGCAATCCTACCTCCACAACCCAACCACGTCCATACCAACACTCACACTGCAATCCTACCTCCACAACCCAACCACGTCCATACCAACACACACACTGCAATCCTACCTCTACAACCCAACCACGTCCATACCAACACACTGCAATCCTACCTCTACAACCCAACCACGTCCATACCAACACTCACACTGCAATCCTACCTCCACAACCCAACCACGTCCATACCAACACACACACTGCAATCCTACCTCTACAACCCAACCACGTCCATACCAACACACTGCAATCCTACCTCTACAACCCAAACACGTCCATACCAACACTCACACTGCAATCCTACCTCTACAACCCAACCACATCCATACCAACACTCACACTGCAATCCTACCTCTACAACCCAACCACGTCCATACCAACACACTGCAATCCTACCTCCACAACCCAACCACGTCCATACCAACACACACACTGCAATCCTACCTCTACAACCCAACCACGTCCATACCAACACACTGCAATCCTACCTCTACAACCCAAACACGTCCATACCAACACTCACACTGCAATCCTACCTCTACAACCCAACCACATCCATACCAACACTCACACTGCAATCCTACCTCTACAACCCAACCACGTCCATACCAACACACTGCAATCCTACCTCTACAACCCAACCACGTCCATACCAACACTCACACTGCAATCCTACCTCTACAACCCAACCACGTCTATACCAACACACTGCAATCCTACCTCTACAACCCAACCACGTCCATACCAACACTCACACTGCAATCCTACCTCTACAACCCAACCACGTCCATACCAACACTCACACTGCAATCCTACCTCTACAACCCAACCACGTCCATACCAACACTCACACTGCAATCCTACCTCTACAACCCAACCACGTCT
Organism: Acipenser ruthenus; assembly: GCF_902713425.1. Taxonomy (NCBI): domain Eukaryota; kingdom Metazoa; phylum Chordata; class Actinopteri; order Acipenseriformes; family Acipenseridae; genus Acipenser; species Acipenser ruthenus. The sequence continues at coordinate 9,853,078 of NC_081234.1, forward strand.
ATACCAACACACTGCAATCCTACCTCTACAACCCAACCACGACCATACCAACACTCACACTGCAATCCTACCTCCACAACCCAACCACGTCCATACCAACACACTGCAATCCTACCTCCACAACCCAACCATGTCCATACCAACACACTGCAATCCTACCTCTACAACCCAACCACGTCCATACTAACACTCACACTGCAATCCTACCTCCACAACCCAATCACTGGCTCAACCCAATGTGAAAGGGACTGTAGCTACAAAAAGAAAACAAAACTATCCCGTAAACTGCCATTAGCTAAATAGGTCTCAAAGATGACGTTTTAAAAGAATTATAGCAAGCATGTGTTTTTATTTTAAAACCCGATATGTCATACCAGACTGGATTAAAGAAAGTTCCGTGCCTCAAGAACACTGTGGCACTTGCACTTCCTGGGTCACTTCACTTCAGAACCCATGTCACTCAATGGGGGGGGAAGCAGCTGGTTGATTCATGACAGGGCCAACCCTCCAGATGAAATGTCTAAGAAAGTGCAACACAATCTGAAAGCATGGCTTGCGAACAGAGATTTATTTACCAGTATCGTGTTTGCAATTAAAACGCATGTGCAGATTCAAGACCTATGTAAAGAATGGAGGTGCATGACAGGTAAGCTGCATTTTGCACAGTGCACCAGGCACAGTGCTCCTTGTGCTGATGCTTGTAGCTGTGTCTCTCTGGACTGGTAGAGAACTGCAGTGTAGCTCATTGGGGAGCAGGAGGAAGTGAGCACAGTACTGTCACTAAAGATTCAATCACTCTTGCTAAAGCCAACAAAATACAAGTAACACTGCTGAACCCTATATGACGATATTGTGAAACAAGAAGCCCCATCTAGAAAGGAATATGTGGATTTAAATTCCATTTCACTTGCAAAGTATCTTTGTCATCAGTGCATGCAGACTGACTGTTCAACAAAAGGGGTGTTGAAATGAGATGTCCTTTTGAAATGTGCAGGGATGTTCAGAGCTTAAGTACAATGGGGAATTTCTAACACACGTAAGCGGTTAAGAGCTGAGCTAAATAACAATAATAATATAAGATCTGTTTATATAGCGCCTTTCATAGTGAACCAACATCACAAAGTGCTTTACAAAGGTAGGCTGTGAACTGTGCATTATATGCAGAGTCACTTACAACAGGACAATTCAAATTCATCACATGCTGATTAATATAACAGGACAGCTAAATCTCCATGTTAGACACATCTATTCAATTCATCACCATTGGCTTTAAATTAGGGATACGAGAAAGTCTGCTTTGAACTTTGAACGCCTCTGTAAAATTCTACTGTTGGTTAGGGAATGTTAATTTCCATCTTCCATGAGATCAGTGGACAGTAATCTACATTACACAGCCGCCTCAGTCTCTAATGAGGAGAGGCCAACTGCCACACTTCCTTAAGTATATTCTGATGATAAAATGTGATATTCATGAAACTGCTCTTGAGTGTAGCTGGATTTTATATATATATATATATATATATATATATATATATATATATATATATATATATATATATATATAGAGCTTATATGTGAAGCTATGTAAAAGGAGCCCACAGTATATGAGACACCTGTGGGTAAAGACCAGTTTCCTATGGCAAAACTGTTCCAAATGCTGGTCTCGATAAACTAAATTCCCCTTTCTACCCTCCAATGCGTCCTACTGCATCATACTGGGACATCTCTAATAAAAAGAAAGGCTTCTCCGTGGATCTGTGCGGCCTCAGTAAATAAATAAACAAGGGTAGTTGCCTGCATTGCCCTTGTCACCAAGCAGGACATTGAGACTATAAAACAGAAGTTTACAGGTGCAGTATACAGCCTGCAGGATGCTGGGCTCATAGGGGATTTATGGGGTGTTGCACGGCTCTATATCTCCCAGCTCAGCACTGAGATAATGAGGCCAGGGACTCACAAACAGGTTGATCTGATCAACCCTGCCCCAGCCCCGGTCTGCAGGGAGATTTAGGAGGCTTGGAGTGCCCTGGGACTGTGCTCCCTTGCAGGGATGTGTGAACAGACCCATTAACATCTCATTATAATCACAGTCTACTTACCCTAAATAGACTCTAGCAGAGACCCAGCATTGCCAGCAATGGCAGCACAATGGATTTGCTACAAATTCTGCACGTAACACAGTGCTGCAATGAATCACCACACCAGTAATTCCTCTGATGCAGTCACATTGGGTTTAACAATCCATTCAAAATCATTTCTAAACATGTTATTAAATGTGTTGATGATTCCTTACAAGGGATAGCACATTTTAACATGATGTTTTCAAATCAAACCCCGAGTGGTTTCCATGTAGAAATAGAAGCTAGAGCTGGAGTGATGGAGTTTGTCCTTTCCCGTCACGTCCATCTTCACTTAGTGAATGATATCAATAACGCTGGCTGGCAGTATGTAATCCAGCCCAATCCCTCAATATCCCAGACTCCATCCCTCACCAGTATTCATTCCTCTGTATCCTAGTATGTGGACTGCTTATTAAGAACACTGCTGTTTTGTATTGTATATCTATATTGATGAGTTAATTGGTTGATTAATTCGCTCCCAGGTGGTTTCACGGTACATCTTTTTCAAGCTTCACTAAGCGTGGATGGATGGCAACACTCGCTGATGGAATGGGAGCACCCCCCTGGGTTTCAAATCCTCATCACGGTGCTACACTGCAAATCAAAACTGAAACAAGAACTATTTCTCCTGTCACGGCACAAAATCAGAAGTGTTTGAGAAAAAGATGAAATAGTCAAATCGATGGCTTTCTCTGTCTCGGTTGTGCAGCAGTCTTTTCAAATGTATACATCTTTTGCCAGCACTCTTATCTTTGAAAATATTGTTCTCTTTAAAGGTTAATGTACCCTGTTTCAAATCTGTACAGCCTTTTATTTTTCTAACAGCCTTGCGGTTTAGAACATGTAAGATGAAACTAAGACGCTGATTCAGTATTTTGTTAGTTTTGTTCTATTGTCACTTTAACTTAAATATCAATTGTCCTTGGATTACATCTTTAAATGGGACACTTCGAAATAAAAACACATCACATTGTGGAGGCCAATAAAGCCAGGACTTAAAGGACTAAGCTAGGAAGAAAGAACTTGGATCCTTGAAGATCCAATTTTGCAACGTTCTCAGATCAATCAGCTACCAGGAACCAGATGTGCTTAGATGGTCCGAATGGCCTCCTCTCGCTCGTCAGCTTTTTTATGTTCTTATGTTCTTTCATGAATCAAGATCAAGAGCCAATACCCACTACATTATTACACTGAGTAAGGACAGCAGTATTTACAATGTCAGCGCTCTAAACCAATATATATGGAATAATCAAACAGCAGTGTCTTGCCTGGGGAATAATTAAAGGTGGACAGCTTTAGCTCGTGCCCGGCCAAGTGTAATTATTCCTGAGTTAACAAGATGTTGGTACTTGATGATTTCATTTATGCAAAGCTTTGGACATTAAAGTTTATGGTGCCTTTTATCTGTGTTGTTTTAAAAGGACAGATGTTGTGAGATCATTGATGGCTGGTCCAGCAGGTATGGATCATTAGTAATGAAGCCGAGACATGGTGTGTTTGAACTGAACCAAGGAGCACAAATGCACCTATTTCAACAACTATGATACTGTGGCTATGATTGCACATTTAGAAGTACTGCATGCATGCTGATAATATAACCATATCTATCTGTATCTGTAGCTGTATGTATATCTAAATGGTTTGGTTAGGATTTGCGCTGTTACTGTCTAAGGATTTAAATCTGTATTCTGATTGGCTGAAACGACCTAGAGGGTTGTATAATCTGCAGTCACTCCACTCTGCCTGGAGTCAGATTTGAAAGGTGAGTACCCCAGCTAGCCCTCTCAATAGGAAACTTCTTACAAAACTTAAAACGTGAGCAGAACATTGGCAGTGCTGGCAGGTGAGATTGATGGAATTGCCGGTTTGTCATTAGCTCCTGTATATAAGACTGCAGGAATTAAAAGCCTGACATTCAAACAATGGCGCACAGTGTGCAGTGTTGTTAAGATTGCTCTTAGGGCATTTTCAGATTCTTCTGATGTCAGTTTCTTTGTATGAAGTGGGCTGAGTATGCTTTTAAACCACTTTAGTTTTTAATTCCTTCTCACAGAGTTTCAGGGAAAGACAGCTCCAGTGAACAGGTGACCTTTGTGAAAATTCAATCCAGTGGAGAATCGCTAGAAATCAAACACAGCACAGGTGTTTTGTTTGCCAGGCTAACTTAGCATTCTGTTACATTTAAGAATGTTAACCTGTTAATGCCTGAGGTGTGTTCCTATCTGGCATCATCATATGAAATATTTAATTTAGTGTATAGAAACATGTGACTTATTTGAAAACCGTCTTTACTTTCTATAGGTTTCAGGATAATAACTTAACTTATTTGAAGAGCAATAAAGGGCCAGAAACCTCATACTCAGCTTCCTGGCAACCTCACCTTGAAGCGAGTTTACCGGACCAGACTAAGCTGTAGGGAGCCAGGACGCTTGGTGCTGCCATCTAGTGAGAGTCCAGGGAAGTACATTGGACACAACTGTGTAACATGGTAGATTTTATCAGTTGATTATTATTTTTTTAGTTTACACAATTTTGTACAGCAGTCACTGAGGGTTAATCAGACTAAATAAGCATTTAGATAACCTGTCATGAACATTGTATGTGTAATGCGATATTACAATAGAAATACAACTAATTCTATAAGGACCAGGTTGCAACTATTCAGCCATTCAGTCAGTCAGTGAACCTCTGATCTACACAGATGAATGTGGTGAATCATGTATCACACATGTTAACAAGTTACGCTTGGTTACTATTGTGAGTCATAATACACATTCTTCTCCTGATATTGCCTGTAGCTTAGTCTTTGTGCCTCATTTTCACATGTTCAACATTATTTCACATGTAATAACTTTTATTAACTCCAACAGAAACCCCTCATGTATTAAAACAGAAGAATAATCATTTAAGCCTCATTAACAGAGGCTGCAATTATAGCAACCAAGTTTCTGAACTGATGATACTTGAATTGACAAGACTATCTAAACCCAAGAACACTGCCCGCTCCAAACACAGCTGCGTTAGTACAGAATGCTGTACAAGGATCACATGGAAGCTGCATCACTCTGAAAACTGGCACATTCTCGCTTCTTTGATTTATCTTCCCCTGGTACCGCTATGGACCCGCGGCCCTCACTCCCAGAGCAGACCGCATGAAGCTCAGTAATGGAAAAGTGGAGATGCACGTCCATGCCGGAAGGCTCCCTTTCAGAGCTGTCACTCAGTGATCAGAGCATTCATCTATCCAACACGAGGGGGATATCCATCTCTATTAGGACACTCCCGCTGTCAGGAATAAGGATCTGTGAAACCCCGGCCAGACAGCCTGCAGGGAGAGTGCCGGCTGCCAGCCTTCATTGCGTGCCTTCCTTTGCTGTTTTCCCTCTTTAAAATAAGTGATCCTCTCTCTAAAGTATTACTTCTATCCATTCTAAGCTTATAAAGCTCAGTAAATAGTTTCGGTTTACCCGAAGTGCACTGCCCCTGTAAGACAGTCTAGGCTGGAGCATTAGTTCCAATGTCCCTTAGAACCTTAAAACCATGGTCTGGATTGAGACCATGGTACTCTGTGATCTAAGTATAGTTTGCCAGTAGATCCCTCATTTGGAACATCTTCCATCTGCCTTCCCTAACAACAGATGTGATCAGAAGCCAGACACTGAGGACTGCTTTCTCTGCTTCAGCCTGAAACACAGTGATGCCACCGACCCCAGGAACCACAAGCAGCGGCGTGCTGCCAGTCTACCGACCACCCATGGCCTCTGCATGCCCCTTCTTCAAGGTCAGCCGTCCCTGCCTCTCCTAATCATCTTGCCACATGTTTACCACTTTGTGGTCAGCAGATCTACTAGTGCTCTATCGTTTTCCATGAAGAGCTTTGCCAGGTTTTCAACCCTGCATTTATCTCTGTTATCTGACACGCCTTGCCTCTTGACTATCGTTATTTTAAAGATACAGACACTTCACTTTTGAAATACCTTGTCATTTTCCTCCAAAATGCAGGTAATTGCACAGCTCACGCTGAGATAGAATAGAGGCAATGCAAAGCATGCAATTGGTGTTATAAAGAAGGAAAATAAACAGAGTACTTAAGCAGAGGCATTGCTTCTTAAACAAAAAGCAGTTGAAAAACATCCAATACGTCCCTGTGAAGACGTGCACAGCTGCACAGTAAGTGAAAATAAATAGAATGATGTAATCCCTGTGTGTTTACACTGCTGTATGTTGCTAGATAAAGTTTTACAGAGAGACACAAAAAAATAAACATACCAGATATTGAGAGTGACACTGATCTAAAAATATGAATCAAGTACCATTATCCCAAATCATTGGGTTTTGATTCCAACAGGCAAGTCACTGACACTTTGGAAACCTATAACATATATACACATATAGAACAAAGAACAAAAGCCTCTTCAACACAATTTTAAGTAAACCAACAACGCGACTGAGACAATGAATGCTTAAACCCTTAATTAGAACTTCTTTAAGGACAAATAACAGACCTGTGTATTTGTCTTCTTTTTTGTAAAGGGCTGTTCTCCTAAAAGTTGAATGATCTGTAGCAGCTTTCTGCATAATATCTGCTGCTGTGCTTACAGACAGTTCCATTAGTGAATGAGGAATCCCTGGGAGCAGCACAGATGTGTTTGCTGCATGGGTCCCTGTGTCCAGAAGGTGATCACAAGAGTATTCCCAATGGAAGCCTACTCATAGAAATGCATATTTGTCTCCATTTGGCCGCCTAATTGTGTCTGTGAGATCACATTTGAGTGCTGGAAACTTAAAGGGGTGGTAACATAACCACAGCTATTAGGCTTATTCCCCGTCTCCCTTATTATGGGCTCCCCCTTTGTAGTGGAGGTCACGTGACCTGAATATGACGTCATGAGATACCAGGAAGCAGCAGTGTTTTTGGAGATATCTGCAGGTTCCAAATTGAGGTATAAAACACAAGCACAGAATCAATAGATTTTCACGAGGAGAAATAATACACTGTAGCTAGTGCTAATAAGACCTAAGAACAGAGATTTATCTTCAAAACTAATTTGACACATTTTCAAAGCATTGCGGAGCGCTATACACAGCATGTGCGTTATATTCGGAGTGCTCTGTATACATCAGTGCAGTCATCAAAACCAATAGACCCAAATACAATGTTATTATGCATAGCTACAATGTACTTAACATGTAAACACTTTCTTGCATGATATATATAAGTACACAATGTATCAGAAAAGGATTAGGGTTAGGTTTAAAGTCAAGTTTATATCATGCAAAATAAGTACATTGTATCTCTACAGACCAGGTACTTGAGACCAGCACAGTGAATAGCCTCCCACTGCATTTAATCTCTGTGCTTTTAGTCTTTTAAATCGTATGGTTTTAGCATTGTTCTTGCCACCAATGATAACCTATCAACCGTAAAGTAAATCAGTTGTTCCAATGAATACAACAGGACTTGTATTATTCAGTGCAGATCAAGGTGTAATAAGCTGGCTACCACACATTCACAACTCAGATCAGGAGTGGTTTGCCTGCTGAGGGATCTATACTAACCATAATAGTCCTTTTAGAGCAAATGTAAGTACTATACTGCAGAGGAAAAGATTGCTGGAAGCCAAATGCTGACAACAAAGATGTAGACATTTATAAAAGCTTTTTTCTGTCCTTTTCAATTTTTTAACAGCTACGGTTGATTTCAGAACAAGTGTGTTTTGTGCAGGAAGGTTGAAAATTAGCCAAATGAAATTAAATTGACCGACAGTGTCTCAGACATAAAAGCAAATTAGAGACCAGCTTTACAAAATTGCCAAAATGAACAACACATGTTTAATTTGGATTGTGATGATAATTTAGTACCCGTAGGCAGTATTGATGGCTTCCAGGATTTGCATCTCAACACTGAGATTATTGCATTTGGAATCTGGTAAAGCAAATAACACATGGCCGCAGATTCATATGCATTTCAATAGCATTCATTAGGCTACCTTGTGTTTTGTAGTTATACAGATGAATAATGGCTACAGATTCCTAATGCACATCATCAGTAGTAAAAACCCTGTTTTCTGTTGGAATGCTTGTGAATGTGTATGCAGCAGGCAGCAGGCGTTATAGGTGTAATTGTTCATTTTGATTGCCTCTCTATTCGTTACAGCTGTGGAATGTCTTGAAGCAGAGGGGAGTGAATCAATGCTGACGTGTGACAGATAGTCAGCGGGATGTGGCCACCTGATTCAACAGAGAACCTCCTAATCGGCATATGAGATATTGCCTGTGATCCTTTATATTACTCTATACAAATGAGGCAAGGGAACTTGCCGTGCAATACTATGCAATGCAATATAAAACTATACAGATTTCTCCCTCTAACAAAAACACATTTTCAATCTAATAAGAATGGATTAAAAAATGAGAATGACTGTCCCCAACATACAGAGAATTTCACCAGCCCGGTAGCTTAATGTTAAGCCATCAGCAGGTAATATAACCCTGTGTTAGCAGAGTGTGCTGCATATTCAAACAGCAAGTGTTGCACTCTGAGGTTTAGGGAAACCTGTGATGTGGACACTTCAGAAAGAGTCTGTCAACATCATGTGCAGTGCTGGAAATGATCTGCAACAGGAAAGAGAATCGCAGATTGGATACATAAGCTTTGTGAAGAAAACCTCCAAACAAATTGCTCTGAGACTTCAAGCCAATTGTTGCCTGGGTCTTCTCGGGGCTTCTCATTGAAACCTCCTCCTTATGATTTCCCAATTCCTCATCAGAGCATTACATTATACATCTATCTGAATCTATGAATGCAGTGCAGCCCTTTGAACGAACACGGTTCTCTCTGAAGAGGCACGGCCAGTGCCTTTGAAGGAGGCTTAAGATATTTATAGAGGGCCTGTTGCTCGGATCAGCTTTAACAAGGAATTGTTTATTTATTTTCACCATGCAATTGACCGTTAACCCCATTCTAACCAAGAATGATAGCTTTGAATGTAATCCCACCCTGTCAAACCCCTTATATACTGATGAGAGTAAGTAACATGTTGGTATCCACTCATGTAAAGTGTATTAGTACATGCAGAATCCTAAGGATACGCTGTCTGCTCCGGTGGAGAACTGAATCACCACACATAGTCCCAGCAAGAAAATGAGATTTAGAAATGTTCAGATTTTTCATGAGCAGGGTTAACCTTCCAAGCTTGTGTGTGTGAAGGCTGTGGTATTTGGAGCTCATCAGTTTTTCTTTCAGGAGAAATGGAGAAATGCACTGGGGGGTACTTCAGTCCAGTACAGGCTGACCTTTACATTTTGTCTACAGACGGCGCAGGCAATGACTGTCCACACGAGCAAGATGCTCCTTTTCAACCCTTTGTTTCCAGAGAAAGACAAGACAGCCGACTGCCATTTACAGCTCAAGACTGATGAGCTTTTGAAAGGGGAGAGATCTCTGACTGAGTTTTTTTGTGTGTGATCGCTTTTTCATTTTTACAGAAACAGCAACAATCTACAGCAGAAGTGGAGTAAGAGAACAAGGCAGAAAGAATAAAATTGGGAACAAACGTGTGCTATTAATCCTGGCTGCAGATGCCTGCTCCGAAGTGGAAGATATTCAACTTGGATGAGTCATGGCCTTTAAATAAATAACATGTCTTAGTGTTTATACAGTGGCTGGTACATGGAAGATATCAATTGTGTTGATATCTTCAAAGACAATCCATACCCATTGATGGGCAGCTACTTTGTGAGCCAGTGGTAACACAATATAACATTTACCCATGTTGGGCATACCAGCATTTTTACAATGCTATGAATTAAAGCTACACCCTGGTAAGGTGTATTATTTTACCACACCAGTACCAGACAGACACTACCACCAGGGTGAAAGTCAACCCCCACGAATGTATTTGTTACTCATGGCTGTTTACAGGAAACACCTACCTGCACATCTGATATTGTTATCTTGGCACAGCAGGTAACCATTGACTTAAATTAAAACAAACAAGCAACAAGCATATTGAAAGTATTAAAAGGCATTCTTGTGAAATCCTCCTCCACAGTTCTGACCAACATCCTCATCATTGTACTACTTTCATACCTCTGCTGCTAGAAGAATAAGAAGCCAAAAATGACAATATAAGTAGAGTCAATGAACGCACCAATACAGCCGTGTGTGTGTGTGTGTGTGAGTGTGTGTGTGAGTGTATGTGCGTGTGTGCGGGTTTGTGTGTCAGTGTGTGTGTTTCTTAATCCCAATGGAATAATGGGAATGGAGCAGCATGGATTCCCATGAGGCCGTGGATAAGGAAAGTGGGTTACAGTAAACAAAGCAAACTCCCCTGTGTGAAAACCAGTATACACTGTATATATAAACACATAAGAAATGCATAGCGCTACACAGTATGTCTTACAGGAACTTGAGAAAGTGCCTGTGTCCCCAATGTATTAATGAGCAGCTTTTCACAATCAAAAGAAAAGGATAGCTTATCTTAAACTGTTATGAACACGTTATACGCATGGGTTAACTGCATGATATAACCCTAACCCTAACCCTAACCCTAACCCTAAGTCTAAACCTAACCCCTTTAACCCTAACCCTAACCCCCTTAACCTAAACCTGAAATACACAGTAATTAGAAACACTTTATGTAAAGGGTTACCGTGTATTCTTAATTGATCCATTGATAAGATAGTGTTACAGTTCTGTTTCATAGCTTTTTTTGGTTGATGGTAATGTCAGGATAAACAGAGAAGAGACGGAAACAGTTAAAACTGGGGGCTCCCGAGTGGCGCATCCAGTAAAAGCACTCACTAGAGTGCAGGATGCGCTCTATAGCCTGGACGTCGCGAGTTCAAGTCCAGGCTATTCCACAGCCGACCGTGGACGGGAGCTCCCAGGGGGCCAGAGGTCGGCCAGGGTGTCCTCGGCTCACCACGCACCAGCGACCCCTGTAGTCTGGCCGGGCGCCTGCGGGCTTACCTGTAAGCTGCCCAGATCTGCGTTGTCCTCCGACGGTGTAGCTCTGAGGCGGCTGCACGGTGAGTTCGCAGTGTGTAAAGAAGCGGGCGGCCGACGGCACACGCTTCGGAGGACAGCGTGTGTTCATCTTCGCCCCTCCCGAGTCAGCGCAGGGGTGGTAGCGGTGAGCTGAGCCTAAAAATAAAATAATTGGGCATTTCAAATTGGGGAGAAAATAATAAAAACTAATTGGCAACGACTAAATTATTAAAGAAGAAAAAAAAACTGATACAAAATGAAATGTTTCTTTTCTGAAGTGCACATAGCAGGTCTGACCTCCCCTCTAATTTCTGTGTGGCTGATCCTTCCATTCCGAATGCTAATCAGAGCTCTACCTGCATGCCAGCTCATAGCATTCATTCACATGCAGCTGCCTGACACAAGCATTCCCCTCCCCTCCCCCTGTAAAGGTGCAGTGTCCCATGCGGTTTAGGAAAAGCAGGAATGAATGTGCTGCTGAAACTGTAGGGAATCTAAACAAACGAATGCAAACAGAGCCTCCTTTATGACGAGGCACAGGTGGTTAGACTAGCACTGAAGAATCAGATTTTTATTGAAGCACTGATGTTACTTTAACAAGAGCGGGCTGTTGATTGGTGGTCTAAATCTGCACAGTGCTGTGGTTTGTACCTGAGAAGGTAGATCAGCTTTTTCAATGTTAAACAGAGGGAGTGACTCAGGGTTGAGTCCTGAGGCCAGGCTCCAATTGTGGAGCAGGCGAACGAGACGACCAGAGAGAGCTTGTTACAGCGATTCAGTCAGTGGAGGGTTATCTCTGAAAGTTGCCTTTGCTGAAAAGTTACACTTTTTGTGATCCCACAAGACAGCTTCTATTTTTTTCTTTTGCATTTGTGAAAAAGTAGGTTGTATTCTCCAATCGCTATGTTAAAATGTCCATTTTTGCTGTTTGATCAATAAAGCAATAGTCAGGCACAGAACAGGAGGCAGGCAGAGATGCAGGTCTACTTGACGAGGATTCGATTCTCACCCTGCAGACCGTGTGTGCGTGTGTGTGTGTGTGCCTGTGTGTGTCTGTGCGTGCGTGTGTGTGTGTCTGTGCGTGCATGCATGTGCGTGTGTGTCTGTGTGTCTGTCTGTGTCTGTGTGTGTGTGTTTGTCCTTTAGCAGAGAGCAATGATTACAGCACTGCAGGGGGTAGGACCACCTGTGAACAACTAGAGTGAGAGTCCTGGAATATATCAAAGCTACATATCACTGTTAGAAGTCAGTGTTAATCATGTGAGCCACTCTGCAGTTTTCACATAGCGTAACCTTCATATCTTCCATTTCAATGAGGGCAATGCTCCAGCTTTTATTATCAGATGTTTAATTTACCAACCTTTTTAGCTGACATGCAGATCACCTTATCGTGATCCAACCTTTTCGTAAATATTTCATGTTAAATTAAGAGACGCTGAAGTGCCATTTTAATGGCATTTAATGACACCTGCAAACCTGTGTACTCTACTGTCGTAACAGCAGGTCTGCTCACAGCAGAGTGTGAGCCATGGAGACTAAACTGCTTTATAAAAAGAATGGTACCTCTATTCCAGGGCCAGCTTCAAGCTGCATGGACACTGATCTGCAGCTGATGTTTATAATACATCTTTCTGCTGTGGGTTTACTTCTCTAAATCATTTCTAAATCTATTTTGCTTATGGAAACAACAGGCTATTTGTCATGTTACCTGAGCTGAAAGGTTTCAGTTCTACTCTAATAGATTCTATGAGAGATTTTTTAGACAGGCTCTTTTGAGATCCCATTATTGTTCCAGTGTATTACCCTTCAGAAACATCAAGAAGAAAAATTGTTATATGTTGTGCTTATATTAATATTTCCCTATTGCGTGTTCTACACTCAATTTTAAACTATTTCAGTTTAAATAACAGTAATAAATCTCGTGGAGCATTTGAGATTCATATCTTTTCTCAGTCTTGAGATCTTTCGCTTTCAAGTTCGTTGACAACTAAGGATCAACAAAGAGACCCATCTCATATTATTAAATGGTTTGAGTGAACGCGGCTCTATGATTGGCTGATCAAGATTCCGAAGCGGTGGTGTTGTTGGATCACTATTGCATCATCGCTCAGCTTTGCCTCGTGCCTAACAGTGAACCTACAGCAGCAGAGCGGAATTCTAACAACATTCCCCAGGCCTGTTAGATCAGCACTACATCCACAGGAGATCCCCAAAGTCTCTGTCTGTCTGTCTGCCTTGGCATGCAGGTAACATGAGCTTCTATAGTCTCTATTTCCAGTTCATGATTCAATAACAGAGACACAGACATGCACACACAGAGACGCACACACACTGACACACACACACACAGACGCACACACACACACACACAGACGCACACACACTGACACAAACACACACACACTGACACACACACACAGACGCACACACACACAGACGCACAGACACACACACACACAGACACTGACACACACACTGACACACACACTGACACACACACACACACAGACACACAGACATGTACACACACACAGACACGCAGAGACACGCTCAGACAAAGACACCACTCTGCTCCGTCTGTCTCAAATGAAAAAGCAGTAATTCTGTGAAATTTGAGAACGCACAGCCAGAGTCAATTAAACCAATGCGAGTCCACAGACAGCCAATTCTCTCCTTTCTTTACACCTGGAGTGTGATTTTTAAAGTTGATTGGATGTAATTTTGTTTTTTTTATCTAAATAAATTCAAAAGGCAAAATCAGTGTGGCCTGATTTCAGTCAATCCTAAAGTCAAGCAGCCAGATTCAGAAGCTCTAAAATGCAAGAAACGACGTGCTAATGCTTTATGAATAAGACCTTAAACGACATTGAAAATGAAACAACGTCCCTCTAAAAGTTCCCCATAGTAAAAACACAGCAAAAACTAATAAAGCATAGTAAAAGCATGGTAAAGCATAGGGAAGCATTGTAAAACACAAGAGTTGTACAGTATCGTAAAGCATATTTAAAATAATAATAATAATAATAATAATAATAATAATAATAATAATAATAATAATAATAATAATAATAATAATAATAATACATTGTGTAACCATGAGAAAAAGCAGGGGGGAAACGGCAAACTCCCCATGCATATTTACCGGGTGCTACACTTTTTTAGGTGGTTAGCAAAACTCAAACTGTGCTTATGCCTGCTGTACAATTCCAAACACACACTCACACAGCGGTAAGGTGTTGTGTAACAGTAAGGTGTTGTGGGCCTTGCTTCTCTTCTCCTAATGGCCTAGTTCTGTACCCCTGCACCACGCTCATTCTCACAGCTCTCAAAGGGCCCTTGTTAATTTAAAGGAATTGCAGGTCAGCGCTGATTAAACAGGGGCCTCCTCTCTGGTCCCCTGCCCCCTGTCCAACGGGGAATCGATGCCTCCATGCAAATGAGGCAGCAGAGACTGTGTGCTGGCAATGCAGCACCGCTAATTATTTATTAACATACAAACCAGAATGAGTGACCTTTTTAAAATGCATTAGCTCTCCCTGTGATCACTGGCAGGCTGTTTTGTGTTTGTGAGGGGGTGGGAGGAGATCTTTAGACTGGCAATGAATGAAGATTAAGGTGGTTTTGGAAGTACTGTAATGGAGAATGAAGCTCTGACTCTGATTGTAGGAGATTTGTGGTCTCAGTCTTAAGCGATTGTACTCCAAAAGAAAAGGAAACTTCAATGCATTTTAATGCATAAAAAAATAATAATTCAAAGCCGTCACATTGTGTGTTTGTGAATGGTGCGTGACTACCAGCTGTAGAATGAAGCCTGCTGTATGTCTGTCCGGTAAAGCACAGAGAGAGGATTAGCTACTGTGGTGTGTTACTAAAATCCTCTGTCTGTCTGTCTACAAAATAGACACAGCCCAGAAGTTCATCCAGTACTTGTAAAAGGCAGAAGCCTCATGCTTGTCTGAACGGATAAATACAATACAAGCATGATAATGGCATTTGTACTGTTAATGGCATTTGAAAACTATGCAAAGTATTCCCTTTATTATCCATTGTGGATATTTTCAAATCCAATTAACAGATAATGCTGTTGTAGGTCCACATAGATGAATGCTAAAACAATTTTTTGATTTTCAAGCACATTGAAACAGACAAGAGCTGTTGAGCAATTACCGTATGTGCAGGAAACGAAACATAGCCCTCTATTTACAGATTTGTTTCCAGAGCTTCAGTCAGAAGGCAGAGTGCTGATAGACTGCAGTTCAGTGAAGGAGTTAAACGCTCTCTGTTCACATGTACGGCACTTGCTTCACTGCAGCCTTTCCAGGTTATTTTCATTGTGATCGTTGCTGGTGGCGATGTTGGTTTTTTAATGTTCATTTATGGTCTATGATCTTGTCTCTAATCAACAGGCTTTTCTGTCATTTTATTATAAAAAGATGACAAGTTCATATTCCTAAATTAACCCTCCTGCTCTGGTGATTACAAACAACATTCAAGAAGAAGAAATGGCAAATTTCGCACAAAGCAGCAGAGATTTAATTTTTGCAGAAATGATGAGTAATTAGGCAGAGTGGGATGGAAGTGCTTTATTCTTTTCCTTACAGGGCAGCAAACAGCACTTCTATTAATCAGGCTTGGTTGATAAATAATCAGTGTGGGTTAAATATTATTTCATGTGAAAAGGAACACACAGTAACTATCCAATTAGTCCACTGATTGGGGCTGCAGTTTAAACAGTGGAAGGGTAAAGAAGTCCTCTTTCAGAAAGTACTGTACTCATCAACCGTATGAACCAAATGAGTCAACAGATGTATTCCTATTAGATCCTGTTGTTTATGAGACGAGTACATACTTACAAGCTCATATGAACCATAGTCAAATATAATTTGGAAGTATTGAGTTGTACCCCAGAACCATTAAAAAAAAGAAAATCTGGAAATGTTTTTTTTAACGTAGTTTCAAGTGATCTAATTCGATTTGGGTTGTTGGGTGGGGTGAGGTGGAGGTTCCCTCTCATGTAAACAAAGCAGCAAGGCTGGGGGAGCCTGTGTCGAGGTGCCCACTGTTCAGTTATTCTCATTGGTGTTTAATTGAAATGTATTGGCGCAGTTCGTATGCACCAGGGTTTGGGATTCGTCAGTTGGGATGATTGACCCTCAATTTGACAGCAGCAAGCTGTAGGAACCGTTTCTGAAATCAGCAGTTCCGTCTCTGACAGTGTGGTATCTAATAAAAACAAACTCATAAAAGAGCCCTGCTGCTAGGGAGCTGGTCTGATTCTGTATCTGTGTCCCTATCAGGGGAGTTGCTAGGGAGCTTGTCTGATTCTGTATCTGTGTCTCTATCAGGGGAGCTGCTAGGGAGCTGGTCTGATTCTGTATCTGTGTCTCTATCAGGGGAGCTGCTAGGGAGCTGGTCTGATTTTGTATCTGTGTCTCTATCAGGGGAGCTGCTAGGGAGCTGGTCTGATTCTGTATCTGTGTCTCTATCAGGGGAGCTGCTAGAGAGCTTGTCTGATTCTGTATCTGTGTCTCTATCAGGGGAGCTGCTAGGGAGCTGGTCTGATTTTGTATCTGTGTCTCTATCAGGGGAGCTGCAGCTCTCCTTTAACACTTGAAGCTTTGCGCAAAATTACATCTTGGCAAAAACACCTACTTACTGCAGTATATCTCAGCAATGAAAGTGCCTAACAGGAACCTAACCATTATTAACAACTAACAGAGAACATGGCAGGTTTGTACCTTATTAATTACTCTGTTATTACTGGTATTTGTTGACCCTGGCTGAGACCCGTGCAAATCAATGCATCTCAATCCACTGAGACCCTGGCTGAGACCCGTGCAAATCAATGCATCTCAATCCACTGAGACCATGGCTGAGACCCGTGCAAATCAATGCATCTCAATCCACTGAGACCCTGGCTGAGACCCGTGCAAATCAATGCATCTCAATCCACTGAGACCCTGGCTGAGACCCGTGCAAATCAATGCATCTCAATCCACTGAGACCCTGGCTGAGACCTGTGCAAATCAATGCATCTCAATCCACTGAGACCCTGGCTGAGACCCGTGCAAATCAATGCATCTCAATCCACTGAGACCCTGGCTGAGACCCGTGCAAATCAATGCATCTCAATCCACTGAGACCCTGGCTGAGACCCGTGCAAATCAATGCATCTCAATCCACTGAGACCCTGGCTGAGACCCGTGCAAATCAATGCATCTCAATCCACTGAGACCCTGGCTTGGACCCATGCAAATCAATGCATCTCAATCAGCTCTGACAAGCAAGACATTCTTTTCATAGCTGGTTGATGCAATTGCTTTGGGTCCAAGTTAACCCTGCTGGACCTGCACAGGACATTTATTATGCTACACCCAACAAAAGCATTGCAAAGTGTAGTTGTGACTAAAAGCACAGGCAAGCACAGTGTAGCAGAGAGATGCACAGTACGGTAAAGCATATTAATATCCATAGCAAGCCAAGATAAACTATAGTACTTGTACTGTACAGACTTATCATGGAAAAACATTGCAAAAACAAATGTGAATCTGTAAATTCTCCATGGCAACCTTTCACTGTGTGATGGGAGTTTTGTTTCCTGTAGCATCATTGATTGTCATAATATTAGGTTTATGTATCTTTGATGCAAAGCTATTTGTGTCATTTTAACCCAGTTGTTTAAAACCCCAAACTTTCTGCATGTATGAAAATTACAGGGAGTGGAGGGTGGGACTGTAATCAACAGCAGATACATGTGCAATAATAATACCAACAAACAATAAAATTGTAAAACTTATAGATGGGTTACCATGCTGGGTTCTTTTGAGTATAAGATTGTCCACACAGCTCCACGCAGACACAGTGGGCTTGTGAATTATGTCACTCTCAGTATCTGCATCACCACAATCATCATTAAAGGTATTATCACACCACCCAAGTGTCTCATTTAGCAAACCTTCCTATCAGAGCACATGTGGGTGTGTGCTGTGTCGTTGTCTAATAGTAAGTCTAATTCCAGGCTTGGTTTCTTAGAAAGATCTTTGTCTGAGAGAGAACAGTTTCTTTCATGTTTAGGGTTCCCTTTTCCATAACGGATATCAAGACCACAACATACTGGTGACTCTGGCTAATCTAAATGCACCATGGTTAATGAAAAAAGAAAAGCATTCAGGTTTTTTTTTCTGAGCAAAACTTACATATTATTTGTGTAACTGTGAAGACTATGAAAGATCTCCTCTGTTGGCTTCTATGTGGCTGTGATTCTTCAAGGTCACTTCCCCCTGTGCAAGGTGACCCCAGAGCGGCACATTCAGCTTTCTCTTGTGTATTTCCACAGGACAGCGGCACAGTGTTTGATAATGGGGATTAGGATCTGCAGAGCACCCCGGGCGGAGTAAACACTTGCTCAGGTAATGATGTTAAAGTCTGCTTGTAAACACCAAGCAAACAGCCAGCGGGATTCTTGGCAGCCAGATTAAAAGCTAATTTAAGAGTGTAAACAGAATTGAAACAAGAACAGTTTCATCTTTATTGAGCCTTTCTCCTGAGGCGTGTGCTGCTGTTTATATTGTCGGATGTGCAGAACAGTAAAAAAGGAGCTCAAGGAACAGGTTTGCTGACTTGGGTTCGTCATTGAAATATCATGACATCGGTGAATTGTGGCATTGTTTCAATGTACAGTGCTGTTCGTTAATGTCTCGTCTAAAAGGCACCTGCGAGAGAGAGAGAGAGAGAGAGAGAGAGAGAGAGAGAGAGAGAGAGAGAGAGAGAGAGAGAGAGAGAGAGAGAGAGAGAGAGAGAGAGAGAGCAGCTGCTCTAGCAGACCTGCACACAGCTCACATGGACAGGGTGCTCTGAGCTTCTGCACACAGCTCACATGGACAGGATGCTCTGAGCTTCTGCACACAGCTCACATGGACAGGGTGCTCTGAGCTTCTGCACACAGCTCACATGGACAGGGTGCTCGGAGCTTCTG
Source organism: Acipenser ruthenus (assembly GCF_902713425.1). Lineage (NCBI taxonomy): Eukaryota > Metazoa > Chordata > Actinopteri > Acipenseriformes > Acipenseridae > Acipenser > Acipenser ruthenus. The sequence continues at coordinate 9,872,165 of NC_081234.1, forward strand.
CACGCAGTTCACATGGACAGGGTGCTCTGAGCTTCTGCACACAGCTCACATGGACAGGGTGCTCTGAGCTTCTGCACGCAGCTCACATGGACAGGGTGCTCTGAGCTTCTGCACACAGCTCACATGGACAGGGTGCTCTGAGCTTCTGCACACAGCTCACATGGACAGGGTGCTCCGAGCTTCTGCACACAGCTCACATGGACAGGGTGCTCAGAGCTTCTGCACACAGCTCACATGGACAGGGTGCTCTGAGCTTCTGCACACAGCTCACATGGACAGGGTGCTCTGAGCTTCTGCACACAGCTCACATGGACAGGGTGCTCGGAGCTTCTGCACACAGCTCACATGGACAGGGTGCTCTGAGCTTCTGCACGCAGCTCACATGGACAGTGTGCTCTGAGCTTCTGCACACAGCTCACATGGACAGTGTGCTCTGAGCTTCTGCACGCAGCTCACATGGACAGGGTGCTCTGAGCTTCTGCACGCAGCTCACATGGACAGTGTGCTCTGAGCTTCTGCACGCAGCTCACATGGACAGTGTGCTCGGAGCTTCTGCACACAGCTCACATGGACAGGGTGCTCTGAGCTTCTGCACACAGCTCACATGGACAGGGTGCTCTGAGCTTCTGCACGCAGCTCACATGGACAGGGTGCTCTGAGCTTCTGCACACAGCTCACATGGACAGGGTGCTCTGAGCTTCTGCACGCAGCTCACATGGACAGGGTGCTCTGAGCTGCAATCAGCAGGAATCTATCAGGGAGGGTAAAGACCATCCTAAGGTTCGGAAAGCTTGCTTGGATCAGCAGTTTGCCCAGAGCTGACCCCCTGTTCATATGTCTAACCTGCTGGAAATCTTCCAAACAAATTCAAACTGTGTTTCTATTATGAGGAGCTGCCTGTGCAAATTATTTACTGTGAGACCAAATAGCTGCAGCACAGACTAAATAAAGCAGCTTTTTTTGTTGTGCATCTTTTACACATATATCATAGATAACTTGAGTTATATAGTCACCAAAAGACATACTCTTGCACACCACTGAGAAATGTGGGCATAATTACAAAAATAATGGTATCCTTAACCATAACTATTTTAATTAAGTTTTTTTTTGTAATGAATTTAAAATACTGCTTTCATCCTAAGAATATACACAGCTGATTAACCGACTCCCTTACCTGATTCTAATGGAATTGCATTACATTTTGTGTCAGTAAAATTAGCTTTGCTAAGTGTTTGTTACAGTGTTTTATCCATCCAGGGACAGACAAGGAAAGGTGAAGAAAAAGAGTAAGAAAGAGATGCTCTGGGCTGGACATGCGATTTCCATATCCTCCCATACTGTTCATCTCTGCTTGGAAAAGCAGGAGAACAATGGTCCTGCACTGTATCAGTTCCATGCATGGGAATAGTGGCGTTGATGCCATTTCAAACAGCAGGTTTCCATTGACTGAGTGACTGATGGATCGATTCGATGAGGTTACAAGGTTGCGTAGCTGCTCTCTTGTTGGAGTGCTGTGTTGATGATAGGTCTGCAGCGATTGCTAACTGTGTTGGGTTTTATTCAGCAGCAGCTGGGAAGCTGTTAACAAGCCCCTTTAATTTGTATCTGCCTCATAAACCTTCCTTCCTTCCTTCAAGGGTGTCCAGGGGCTCTCCTCTTCTGTACACTTTCTTTACTATGGATTGCCTTTTCTTGAACACCCTTCATTTAGGGAAGAACAGCTCAGTGCTTTCAGTGATCTCCAGTCAGCCTGAAACCTCTATTTTCTGACAGGCTTCACTCCGCCCTCCAACAAGCCTGAGATTGAGGGCACGGCTCGAAATGTCAGCCTGTCGCCTCTTACACTCCGGTCCACTCCTCCTGCCGTCCGCGTCTGAACACGAGGGGGGCGGCCCTGACAGCGAGCGAGAAACACAGAGACCCTCATGCCCCTGGTGCAGAGAGGCTTATTGAAGTTCACAGATTGGATCTGCCTATCAGCCTTTCCCTACAAATACAAATATATCATATATATATATATATATATATATATATATATATATATATATATATATATATATATATATATATAATTTATTTCTTAGCAGACGCCCTTATCCAGGGCGACTTACAATTGTTACAAGATATCACATTATTTTTTACATACAATTACCCATTCATACAGTTGGGTTTTTACTGGAGCAATCTAGGTAAAGTACCTTGCTCATATAGAGGAGTGGACAGGCGTCTATAATGCCCGAAGCCGCAGGCTTAATGTATGAGTCAGTCAAAATAACGAGAGGGAAGGTTGGATAGTAAATATGACTTCATATACTGTAAAGCCATACATGTTTGCCAGCCTTTTATTATGCATTTTCCAGATAAGTAAACACCTGAATAACAGAAATGAATAACAGAAAATGTTCTTGAAGTTCATACCGCAAGTTTTCTTTTCTTTCTTTTGCAGGATGTTTTGTAATTCATTTTCTGTTAATTTAGAGAATCGCCGTTCAGCAGTTTTTTCATTCAGCCATTTCATCCTGTTGTTTGGAGGGAAAGTAGAGGGCGTTCCTTTGAAAAGGGGCAGGACTGACAGTGATTTGAACCAATCACATGACAGACGGAGTCTATTGCCTGGTGGTGTAAGGATGCGAGGGCAATAGTTAAATCTATTTTTGCTCCTATGATGAGGTTTGCAGTCCTGACTGATAAATACAAATAATAGCAGAGCATTTCATTATTATAATGTTTTTATGTAGCAGTCAATTTGACAGCTCCCGGTCGGAATAGGTATGACAGCATTTTATCTACCTAATTTTTGCAGCTACACGATTCTTTCTTTGTCAGGGTAATTAGTACATATATTTAGGAGAAGTCAGGAAAGCACAGCTCCGTATCTTAAACACATGCACCACCTTGGTCGTTCTAGTGTTAAAGAAGCTAGGGTACATTGTAAATAGGGCCTAGTACTGTTTCACTTATCAAGATCATGCTTTACAATACATGCAGGCTGTCTCAGTAATGAAACAGAACAACTCATCTTGCTGAAACAAAGGTAGCACACTGTGCACAATTATGGAAAGAACTTCGAGGGCTCTGACTGTCCGATGATAACAAAGAGATTAATATTCCCTCAGAAGCATCTTCAGGTGCAGCACAAAACCCATCTTGACTTGTACAAGCACATCAAACATGAGGCTCAGGCTGAAAAGGATGGCTGCTTCTGCCCAGAAAACAATACTACACAAAAATGAATGGATTTATCTGAGCAAGCAGAATGGATGTCTGCACATCAAAGCTAACTGGAAATGCAATCTAAGCTTTGGAGGAGGGCCACCTGTTTCACACTCAGTACTATCCAGATATCAGTGAGAGTAAAATAAGTGTCATGTAAGGGTCAATGGTCAAGCCAGCACAGTGGGCGCCACAGGGGATATTTGCACAGTAGCGTTGCAGTTTACCATGCATGACGGGCCGTGTGGGGCAATGCACTGCCGTTACGGATCTGTCCCCTGTAGGGCTTTTCTGACACCGGCATCAATACCTTAGCCACTGCTTTGCCTTTGATGATGGAGATGCGCCTCGACTTGGTGGGCTTGAACTGCAGACGTGCCCGTCTCATGTTCTCTGCTAGTTTGCCAAGAAACCGATAGGGCTGCTGCTTGCTCGTTTTATAGTTAATCCAAATGTAATAGTTTTCAATCTACAATCTCCAGTCTACAAATCTACCACACGCCATTATAGGAAGAGCTCCATTTTATTATATAGAACTATTTCATTTGCTTAAACCTGCATGTTGACAATTAGTTTTTTTTAAGAGTGCGATCCCGCATACGAAACAGCTGTGTTGAGGAGAAGGATCTGCTAAGTCGTTATGTAATTGACACAGAATAATTATCACTGACACACTTAGCAGTTCTGTGGAGTGCTGATTGCAGTCCTCTCTGGGGAACAAAGGGATGTGGATCTTCATTATCCTCAGGAGATATTGTTAACAAGAACACAACAACAACAACAACAACAAATACAAATTTCAACGATACATGATGCATGATATAGAACACAAAACTTCCACTGTAAAGCACAGGGCTGAACACTTGCAAATGCAGAATGCCAATTAAAACAAAGACAAATGAATCAGACACAGGTCTAAACAGTTGCAAATGCCAAACTCGAGTAACTATGTTTCTGAATAGAGTTCTAGACTTTAAGTGCACAATGTGAAAAGCAAGCACTGTGGGAAAAGAGTCTAACTACAGTATGTGTTCCACCTGTAAACCAAGATACTGAAATTGCAGGGAACAATAGAGGACATAGGGAGTGAGCAGCTCTGAAATATAAACATGCAAGGCCTTTAGAAAAAACCTCAAGCCTGTATCTGTACAATCACAGGTTCTACTTCAAACACACGATCCTCCTGAGCCCATTGGGCAGGCCAGCAAGCAGAACATTGCAATAATCAATCCAGGTCATAACTAAAGCATGAACCAGCCTCTCACATCAGCCAAGGTCAAGGTCTCGGTTTAGATGTAAGCTCTGGAGCTAAAAGGAATCCAAAGCTGTGCTCTGAATAAGAATGCAGCAGGTTTGCAGGTTGGTTGGGGTGCAGTATCCCAATGCATCAGGAATAAGTGTCTGTTTCCAATGCTTCCAGAGTGTCCGCCTGTTTTTTACTGTTCATGATAATTGGCATTAATTAAGTCACTCCAGTGTATTTTACCTTTGGGAATTTGTAAAATATTTTTTCATTGGGAGATCTCTGACCAGTCCAGTTTGTTACGGTGCCTAGAATGCCGAGGGACATATGTAGTACACATTAGTTCTGTTACAAAAAGATATTGGGTTTACTAGAAAACATGTGTTGTACATTGGCAAGCTTGTCAACATCCAATTTCAACACTACTTTAAAAAGTCAACATTATTAGAACCACCAAATAAGAACTATATATATATAACACATACAAGTGCATGTAGACAGTTCCAGGAGATAAAAAGGGCACATTGACATTTTTGTGTTTGTAAAATAATTCAGACAATAGAAATACAGCAGATAAGCTTTGAACATGATGAGCAGGGTATGGTGTGTGAGAATCACAGAAACGGATGACCGCTACAATGTTGCAAAAGCTAGCATTGCTAGTTTGTGTTAAGTAAATATCTAAATGTATGCTTGCGAATGGATTCATTGCAGTACCGTGATACCACAGCAGTACCAGCTGTGCCATGCTTGTTCCAAATCCCTTTATCACCCATAATGCTGTGGATTCTACTTGGGGTTCAAGGTAACTTTCCTGGAAATGTTATCCTTTACGCAGGATCTCAAAGTCAAAGACTCTCAGTTTAAACTAGCAGCAGGGCCAGAGCTACTGACACGAAGCACTGATATGACTGCCCTTGTGTCATGAAGCACTGATATGACTGCCCTTGTGTCATGAAGCACTGATATGACTGCCCTTGTGTCATGAAGCACTGATATGACTGCCCTTGTTCATGAAGCACGGATATGACTGCCCTTGTTCATGAAGCACTGACATGACTGCCCTTGTTCATGAAGCACTGACATGACTGCCCTTGTTCATGAAGCACTGATAGTCCTGGCTGTAGATGGCTGTACATGATGGTTGTTGCTGGCTGATAGCATGCTTTCATCCACTATGCAGTACGAACTTTATTATTGGAAGTTTAGATAGAGGTTAAGGATAACACTTAACATTATGTCTCTTATTACTGTGTATTTACACAGTAGTGACATAGTAAATACAATGATGTCATGCATAGTTACAATGTACTTAATGTGTAAAAATGTTTTACTATACTCTTGTCCACCTGTATAAAATAATATCTGACCTCAGTACCCCCTTTCTTCTTTCTTTGTTTTTGCTGTGGATTTCTTTTGCTTTCTGTAAAAGTTTCTTAAGAGGTACATCTAGCTGCCTCCAGTGCAGTCTCATAACTCTGCATGACCACGAGACCGCTCACAAATCACTGAATCGGAGAGCACTTCATTAATCAAATCAAAATCCATCAGGTAGGGCCTTAAAATGCAATTAAAATTGGCCAGCTGAAATGAAAGCTTTTTTAAGACTTTTAAAAGGTCTCCCTTACCTTCTGATGTTTGCAGCCACTGTACCCTCTCTCTGGTTCTCTTGTTGTTGCTCTTCTCTCACTCCCTCCCTCACATTGTCTCGTCTATTTGCTCCTGTGAGTTTCACCAAAGTTAACAACACTTTGGCTCTCCACAGGCTCTCTCTGCAGAGATTACTCACCCTAATTAATCATGCAACTGAACACTACATGAACATGTTGCGCTTTCTGGTGTTGAAAAACTAAAAAGAGGAAATCAGCAGCTGTGTGAAATATATTCAAATGAAATCGTGTGAGCAGGACCTCCCTTCTCGCTCTGCCTTCTCCCCTCAATCCCTAATTTTCTTATGGAGATTTCTCTCTCTCCGCTGCGTTTATAGCGATTGTGTCATTTAATGCCGGTATTCCTGCCGTGATGAAATTAACACACTCAATTAGGCTTCTCAACCCTCGTTAGCAAATCAAAAACTCCCCGCTCTTTGAAATAATGCAGACTAAAATAATGACTCTAAATAAATATATTTAAAAGGTTGTATGGAATCTGTATAATAGTGAACAAGTCTACTGTAAAACTATTGTGTGGAACAATTAGAAATACTACACATACGGTAGTATAACGTTTCTTTTTTTCTTAGAGTATAACACCAAACACTGTAATGGAAAGTAGAGAGCAGAGGGAGGCTATTAGGAGAGTATAAGAGCCCCCCTTTCTCTTTCTCGGCTCCACCAGCACTGATGGCTATTAGGAGTATCAAACACGATCTAGTGGAAGCCCTGAAGCAAGGTTACAAGTGAAGAATCAAAGCATGTTATTGGTTAGTTTCCCTCGAGTCGGGTCGGGTTTGTCTGCACTGCCCCCTTCTGCTCCTTCATCATTATTACTGCCATCCCCGACATTGCCCTCCTCATCCTCGTCTCTCTGGCTCGCCACTCCTTACTCAGCAATCTCACCTCCCAGGAAAGCAGCTTTAATTCTGCAAAGACCTTGTGCCTCTGACATGTCTGAAATCTCTGCTTTATGTGCTATATTCACGCGTATGCTGCAATGTGGCCGAGTGATTAGAGCTGAAGGACAGAGCAACAGGGAGGTAATGTGGCCTAGATGTTAGAGTTGAGAGACTGGGAGGGAGGCAGTGGGGCCTAGTGGTTAGAGCTGGGACTGGGAGGGAGACAATGTGATCTAGTGGTTAGAGCTGAGGGACTGGGAGTGAAACAGTGTGGTCTAGTGGTTAGAGCTGAGGGACTGGGTGGGAGACAGTGTGGTCTAGTGGTTACAGGGGAGCTGTCTGAGTAATCTCTGGTGTGTAAAACCTTGTCTCACAAATATATGTTAACTGCATCTTATTAAGCTACTTGTGTGACTCACTGTACTGCATCTCACTGTTCATATCGCTTAGTCATGGCAAATAAAGAATGTGGGTTTTTCTCTCTCTATTTCTCTCTCTGGAATAATACAAATACAATGTAAAAACTATTACTTAAAGCCCTTGGACTCAGGTGCTAGCTTGCTGTCGCTTGCTGGAGAGCGGATTTACAGCGGGCAGGCCTGTGGCGCGCCACATCACTCAGCGCGAGGGTTGGATCCACACAATTTATGAGCCCTGCTTAGCGGGCGAGACCGGCAGGCGGCTATCAGTCACTGAGAGGGAAGGAAACAGGAAATTAATGAGAGTGCCAGAGGTGAGGCAAAGAGAGAGAGAGAGAGTCTCTGCGCTGGGATGATTTAATGGCACTGTAGCCAAGCAGGAAGGGAGAGATTGGCAGCGTGATCCTGTGGATCACTCTTTTGCTATATCAATGTTCTCACTAAATTGAGTAAACTCGGGGCTATCCATGCTTTGTAAATCATTGTCATGCTTCTATCAGCAGAGCTGCATTCACACACTTCCCTGATCTGCTAAAAGGATTCCATACTTTCCAGTCTTTGTAAAGCCAACTCACTTCAACACCACACAATGAATCCACTTCCTGTTAACAGATTGAAATTCTCGTCACGCTTGGTTTGAATCTGACGCTATGTACAGTAGCATTCGTAAGCCTTCAAAAGGCTCAGTTATACTGCTATAAGTCTGTTTAACCACCTGAATAATCCTTCAGAAATACTTTGCAAACATGCCCTTAATTATTAATATACAGGGACGTTGTTGCATGGCAGTTTAATGCAGCATCGCTGTCTTCTTTAAATGGCATGAATCCTGGGTTCTTTGTGCTATGATCCTGGGGACAGTTGCACTGTGCTTCTGCAGCACCGAGGACCCTACCTGTATCCGAGGACGGCTGCTGCTATATGAATCTTTAATGCGCTCTGCTGTCCCAGCTGTCAGGACTGTGCAGAGAGCCATCCTTAATCATTACAGAAACACAGTTTCCTTTTTGTCTGCTTTACAAGTCTTTGATATGAATGAGAGATCTGTTAGGTGCCAGCATGGAGCGTGTATGCGAATGTTAAACACCCGGCCAGGCGGGGGATGAGGGAAGAGGTGGTTGGTTATAATGTATTTGAGCAGAAAAAAACAAAGGAGCACGAGCTCCTGCCCCCTGAACCACACTGAAGGTCAAATTAATACACAAAAAACACACAAATTCAAACGAGCACTCCCAGCATTGTTTACCACTGCCCACTCAGGAACAAAAAGTCCAACTTGTATGAACAAATAGGCTTTATAATATTTGACTGGACATTTTAGAACCCCAGGGAGCTAATAATAAACATGTTTATCTAACATATTATTACAGTACTTTTGCAAAGAAAACTTCAAGAAATCAAAGGCTAATATTTTCTTGCAACACGTTTTAATTGCAGGAAGGAACACTGCGATGCAAAATCTTTATGCAGGAATGAGTAGTGTGGGTTCAGATGAAAGATTTTCCTGTCCAATATCAGAGGTGGTAATTAGTTCATTAATAACCCCAGAGCACAGACTGGGGATGTTAAACATGAAACCATTAGTTTACCAAACTGCCTTTATTAATCTTCAGTTGCAATTTACAGATAGAAAGGTTGCTTCTATATTTCATTTAATTACCAGCTGTTCTCAATGCATTTTTGAGGCAAACACCCAAGTACCTAATTTTCACTAAAGTCAGGGTGTACAAGCCTTGAGAACCAATTTCTACGACATGTCTGGTTTCCCCAACGTGTTGGGAGCGATGGACTGCACACATGTGCCACCAAGCCCTCCAGCTCATTCTGAGCATCTGTATATGGCCAGGATCTATTGTGTGTTAATTGTCTAGGCTACTGAGTAGGCCAGGTTAAAAATAATAATAAAAAAAACACAGCTAAAATAATTTAGTTCCAATTTAAAATAATCTTTTACCAACCGGTAGGCTAAAGTAAAAAGAAAGTGCGCTATAGTATTCATTTGATTTTACTACTGTACTGTATACTGTATAGACCTACTGTACAGATTTCTATTTTTACATAATGTAATGTGTAGCCTACCCAGAACACATGAGTGTTATTATAACAGTATTAAAATAGGTGACATGAAGATGGAACAGAATGCATTGTACAGTTTACATTTAACAAAAACAATGTTATTCTGATTCTTGCACCCTTGCATGTAGAGACATTATCCTTCAGGCACCCACTGCTGCAGCAAACCACAACTCAGCTCCCGCTAATTATTTGGACAATGTCTCACAACTCTCACAGTGTATAATGCTAGAGATCTTGCTAAGAAGACTCAACACATTTAACAATTAGTATACTGTAAATCCATGAATATTTGCAACCAAAATATTTGGCGAATCACATCCATAAAACCTATTTAGCTCCAGAAATGTTGGCGACCTGTTGCAATATACAAATTATGTATTGCTAGTTGAATTTTATATTTGTGCAGAAAACGTATAATAAAAGGCTTGCAAATATTTATGGCTTTACAGTATTGCAGCTCTTCTCATTAACATTTGTATACTTTGCGAATTGTCACAATGAAAATGCAAATTGCGGGATGTTTGTGCTGTGACTGGGTGATTAGAAAGTAAGTTTACCACATCAATGATCTGGTGGGTTTCTAATCACCCTGTGTATATGTACATGTACATGTATATGTATATACACACAAACACAACCGAATGAAATGTTCAACGTCTCCTGGACATTTCTTCTAGTCTGCTCTGCACGGAGCTAAGCAGCCGCACAGGTGACTGCAAGGCTTGCCGAGAGCGCAGCAGGGCTGTGTTACGGAGGGAGGGAGGGAGGGAGGTGAGCAGGCTGTGATTAATCCTGCGTGTCGCTGCTCTGCAAGGCTGAGATAATGAAGGAGGCTGTGCCCTTCGTGTTCGCCGCTCCCGTTAATGTGTTTTCCTGTCAGGTCTCTATGCCTGGTCACAGGCTCCGGCAGCAGCCCTGATGGATGGGGAGGAAAGGCCTCTCATTAACACAAAAGACCCTGTTTGGTTATTTGTTGTGTGTGTTTGTTGAACAGGCCTCTTGCGGTAATGGCAGGCCACACCTGCTGTCACTCCCCTGACTGGATGAAGACCTGCGGTATTCGCCTCCTGTATAATCATGTCACACGTATGGGGCGTCCAGTAAATTCACTCACCGGACATAGAAAAGGAGACAGCTTCGTATGAATTTAATGGAACATACAGGACTGAGTTACAGTTCGGAATACTGAAATGCTGCATGGTGCTAAGTTTGCTAAGTTTGTAGGAGCTTCCATAGTGAAAATAAGATGTAAGATTCCAATGTATGGGACCCAGTAAGAGTGACAGGTAGTGGAATGAGTTCATGGGCTTGGGATCCTAGTTTAATACCTGTTTATTACCATGGAAACCAGAGCAGCATCATTAGCAGAGTACAGCATCACCAGTCATTATGGATTTGGATCAGACACTGCAGAAGGGTGCTGGTATAGTTCCATTTTCCTACAATGGATTGACAGTATGTATTGCTTCATATTATTGTGATGCCACTTTATACTGTTCTACCAATGAAAGCTTTATACCAATGTAGCTGCTTTTGCCCCAAGGTACAGACTCATTAGCCAGAGTCGGGGGGAAAATCACATTTTAAACATAATTCATTTAATCAAGCTGACGTTCCTTTGATTGCACCTCTAGAGAAGGAAGCAGAGAGTCTGCCATTCCTCACTGAGGAAAAGGTGACCCAAAACGCTTGATTAAATGTCTAAAAAGCAATCTATTGTCCCTTGTCGGTGAAGTTAGAGTACGCAGCGCTGAATGGCTTTCTAATGTGTCTTTTAGTACGCTTGCAATCATTTTAAGTGGCTCTCAGTACCGCAGAAGAGATGTGGGAATCGGGTGACCCCGGTGTCCCATGTGATCTCCCATGCACCTGCACCTGGGATTAGTATTCTGCTTCATCAGGAGAAAGGGGAACACGTTGTTTTCCTGCCCATCACACTTCATATTATCATTCCTGCCAAACAGATGACAATTGGGCATGTTTAAATCCAGTGCAGTGTAGCACAAACTCAGCACGCCTGGCTTTCAGGCTCTTTTCCACAGCAGTGTAAGGGACAGATGAGCAAAGAAAGATCTGCTGTCAGATCCGAGCAGAGGCAGAGGATGCTATCAGATATGAGGATGGATCAGCGAGCGTGACCAAGCATAGTTCACAGGACACGAGTGACATCTCCATGACAACGGGAGAAAGGGGACTAGGGAATGAGCCACTTCTTTATTTATTTATTTATTTATTTATTTATTTATTGTTAATTTTCCCTGGAAGAAGATGGTTCTCTGAGACTTAATGACTTATTGAGAGGGGCAATTTACACTATACTACTATACAGTATCAATGCAATATATTTGGAAAAAATGTGCACATATAAGAGGCCCGGAAATACATTTTGGCTGAGTGGAGGCAGCATGGTCTAGTGGTTTGAGTCAAGACTGGGAGATAAGTAGTGTAGCCATGTGACTAGAGAACTAGCAGGCAGTGAGACTAAACAAAGAAATAGGGCATCCATGACTGCAAACTGAACAGCACAGATAAGAGGCGCAGAGGGAATATATCCTCACATGTATCTGTATCAGAGTTCATAGAGCAGCCTATCAGGGCTTATCAGGTCAAAGCCTATGAGCGTGATACAGCTGACCTCAGTTCAATTGAATTATTTTTATTTTTTTGGAACCAGACACCATGGGGAATTGTATCTCATTTCCAGATGGTTTCTGGAAGACAATCAGCTCCTCACTCCGGCACTGGTACAAGAGGACTAGAAAGTCAGCTGGCCGCTTTGCACGGATGGTATTGAAGAAGCCTGTTCTGTAAAGCTGCAGTGTTTGTAGGCTATAGCCTACCTCATAGTATGTGGTTCGAATCCTGTCTCAGAGCAAGATTAAACTGAACCCTCAGCAAGGTTTATAAAGGTGTGTTTTACCATGATATCACCTGCTGTCTTTTAAGAACACACAACATACTACCTGGTGCAAAAACTGACATCATAGAGGTCAGACTTGGAGGAACAAAGCAGGTGAGATATCATCATTGGTCGGTGTGGGTATTTATTCAATAGATTACAGATCTATAGCAGGCATTGGCAGATTACACATAGACCTGAGTGTCTATAACCTGCTTCAATATCTCCCATCCATATAGATATTGCATGACTGTGGATAGTAATTTTGCTTTGTGAGGTTTCATGCACAATTTCAGATACCGTGTGCCTGTGGAGTTCATACTACATATTGCTTTAGGAGGTATCAGTGCCCGTTCATTTCAATTTGCTCATCTTTTAAAATCTTAAATTGACAGAGAAAGGAATAATATGAGATGTAGGGAAGTTAATTGACAAGTTAACATCCTTTCGTAGCAATGGGAGCTGGTTTCTAAAGTACTTGCATATGGTTTCTTGATGAGTAAATGATCACACTTGCAATCGGGAAGGCGTCTGGGGGCTTTAGGGGAGAAATCTTAAAATCCCTAAATCATGATGTTCCGCGCTGTCGACGCACAAAAAAAAAATCCCAATGTATTTTTCAAATATAATTGTAGCTGCCTCTCCACAGTGTTGGTCTGTGATGTTATCAGTCCGGCTTCATGAATGAAGTATGTGTCATGCAGCGCTGTGGCAGCTGCACGTTGCAGAGAGACTGCAGAAGAGTGTGAATGATGTCCCACTCAAGCCTTCATTAGACTGAGCCTTGCTCACTGCTTGCTCTTCTATTAGACCCCAGGGCTACAGCATGGCAACAGGCTTTTGCCAACGCAATTACAATGCGAAATGACATTGCCCCATACTGGCAGCGAAGCCTCGATCACACATTAGCTACATAATAAACAACAGCAATGTCTAACAATGTGGAGTTTAAAATTGCTCTCCCATTAAGCAAATAATGGGTCAGATTCATCAGGGTAATTTGTATTTTGTTCTTTATAAAAGGAATATCACAGATATTTAACATCATGTACAAACCCGAAGGCAGATTGTTATGCTCGGGAGGGGTGAGGAAGTGAACTTCTAGAGCTGTGGAGGAATAAACAGGACATGAGTCAAGGTAAAACAATGAGTGACTCGGGAGCCCCGCTGAATAGAACAGCTTTCAGTCCGCCCCCTTTTCTGGACACACCACTGCTCAGTATTACTGAGTGACTGTTGAGTCCTAATGGAAAGGTGCAAAGCGAGGGCATGGAGCGGATAAGGATCACACGTCAGAGTTTAAAAAGGAAAGATTATGACCTGCATAGCGTAAGCAATTTCCTTTCAAATCCTAACAGGAACATGATCCCATTTCAGCTGAAGATCATTCCAGTGTTGTCTAACAACTACAGATAACTAGAAATTACCTGCTGTTTAAAAGTACCCTCTCGAATTTAAAATAAATTATACACACACACACACACGCACACATACACCGGTATCTATCTATCTATCTATCTATCTATCTATCTATCTATCTATCTATATATATATATTCATTTTAAACTCGAGAGGGCACTTTTTAAACAGCAGGTAATTATTATTATTGTGTGATTTGTGTGCATTGTATGAATGTTCAGCACTGTTTACTGTTTCTAGCATTTTGAAGTCTGGTCTTTTCTTGGAGCCTCTGTGTTCTGCCAAAATCTATTCAACACCTCTCCTGTTTTATTGCCTCTAATCAATCACACAGGCAATCAAACAGATAGAAATTGTATGAAAGTACAGCCCTAACACTTATCACTTGAAAGATAATAGTTATGCCATCTGGAGACAAGGACAAAATAAACGTCCTTCAAATGATAAAAGCTGAGAGACCAAGGACTCCAGAGAAACTGCATCTGTGTGTTTCAAAGCCTGTTTTTTCTGTATATGACGACTTGCTGTCTGATTAAGGTGAATTCCATTGGAAAGCAGGCAATCTAGTCTGAGGCCAAGTGCTGCAAAAGCTGTAATAGAAGGTTGTCAGCTTTTCCTGCCCGATAAAAGTGTGCTTACATTCCCGCATCTCATTGGGCTTTCACACAGAATTCTAAAACCTGTATCTAGAATCGTTGGACTGAATAAGTGCTTCTGCCAATATTGCTATAATATTTGTAATATTATTATTAAAACTGCTCTATATCCAAAAAGATATGCTTCTTTCCAATTACACAGCCTGTTGAATTGCTTATCGGTAAACAAAGACCGTACACATGATTATTCCTGTAACGCTCAAAGAATGTGGAAATGATATCCTGCCGTTTACCTTCACATTACACGTGTGTCTTAGCTGAGCCAATCAAATACCCATCGGTCTATCTGCCAGTCAGGAGTAGACTGCCACTGTCTTCTATTATGATTTTAGATTTACTCCACAATTTCTGTGCATCTGTTTACAGATTGGGGTTCATGTGCTGTCACACAAGGGATAGAAGACAGGAAAAATAAACCTGGATTGTAATAAGAGAATTATTAATTCTATTTTGAACAAGTGTGGCTGTTTAGAATAGCCTTTTGTTTTTATAATAAAAGGATTAGATCTCACGGTTCATTCTCTAGATGTGTATGTTGATTGAGTGCTGATTGGTTTATGTTGCTTTATGACATTCACTGGAGTGGTGATATAAATATGAATTCTATAATACAGACACAACCTCCTGCATGGTGCTGGACTACCGTATGCATCATGTTTGGAGAGTCACACTTTATTAACACATGTCTATCAGTAAGGTGTTCTCTTGATTGAGAAGGGTTGTCTAAAGTGCAGTGATATTCTCAGGGTAATCGCATTAACCAAGTACAGTCCAAACAGGCAATGCTGCATTCTACAGAGTTGAAATCCCAGAACAGTCAGCCCCCACAGCTGATGCTGCACTAGAGATTTATTTCAGATTCAAGGACTTCGGTTTAATGAAACTAGAAATAAACACGCCAGGGATTTCAAGCTCTTGGTTTGTTTGTTGAGCCGTTCAAATACTCCTCTGTTTATCTACGAGTCTGAAGTGAGCTGGAGCGCTGAGCCACCAGGCCTCCTTCAGAAACGTCCACACTGTCGCAGTGCCCTGGTCAATTCTGGAAATATCCAGAGCAACATTTCAATTTCCAAACAAAATAAACTGGATAATCACAGACCTCCTCTTGTAAATTACTCTGCTCACACAATTTGACATTTTCATTTAGATCATAATTATCTCGGTAACATTTACGGCAAGTTCCTTTCTCCCCCCAGAGCACAATGTTTCGGTTGAAAACAGCGTCTAACCTTTTATTTTCCATTAATGATGGACGCGTGTGTTCCTTTTTTCAGCGCTGGAGCAAAGGGGGTTGTGAATCAGGTGTCAAAACAGCTGGACATCTTCCTTTCAGAGGCAGGCACAGAGCTCAGCAAAGACAGGGAATCTGGCTGTGAAGCATCTAGAAAAATCACAGGCTTGTCTATCTGATGTACTGCAGGATCAAAAGTATGGAGACATAGAAAGATTCAAATAGTACCTGAATTCACCAGCGAGAAACAGCTAGAATAACATCCTAGTGATGGTAGAGTCGTACATACATGTGTAACGTTGGAGTGAGCGCCTCAGGAATTACATCTAAACTGAAGTATTGCCTTTATTTCAGTCAGACAACTCATGCTGTAGATTATTTATTTATTCAAATAGACTAGACTACTACAATATACATATTTTACACTACAGTCTTTGGCCACGCCTGCCCATAAATTAGCTCATAGATAAGTGGAGAGGCTGGCCATAAGGAAGCCATGGGCAAAGGGGCAGGATAGCTGCCCTCCCCCGTTCGACAAAGCCAAAAAAAAGCATGTGGAGGCTGGCACAGAGGAGGCGAGCTCTGGCACACAGCAAGGACATAGGGGAATGAGGTCATCTACAAATCCTTTCCCTGCCCATCATTGGTCCTGTAGACAGGAACTCACTGTTAATCACCAGGGACATCCACATCAAGGCAGTGCTGCTCTCAGTGTGGTTATCGATAGGTCCACACACTCCGTGTCTCTCATAACCGAGGGCAGGTAAAACTGCAGTTCAGTGCAGCCCCAGGGGGACTTTTAGAAATCCACACGCTCTTAGTTACAATTACCTCCAGGAAGCAACAGCAAGATTAGTGAAATCCGCTATCAAAGGCAGGGGAGAATCTTAAACAGCTTCAAAAGAACTCTGAGCTCATGCACAGGGAAACTGGTTGGGTCGCAGGGAAGTTACATTATATGCAAGGGAGGGGGAAAAAAGAGATTGATGTCTTCTATTTCTAACAAGAATGAGGATTTGCAATATATATAGCTGAATGAAATTTAAATGCCACCAGTGCAGCATGAACCATAATCTTTTCTTGCTTTTCTAAATCATGTGTTTGTTTGTTTGTTTGTTTGTCCTGGATATTCCCATTGTGAGGACTTGAAGATATCAGAAATATATTGCGCAAGGAAAAGGTTGTTTTATATCTAGGTGTTTTTTTTTTTCTTTTTACATTTCTGCTCTCGGCTTGTGTTTTTGCTCCTGTATATCTCTGAAATGGTGCAGCTCATTTGAATAACAATCCCTGATACAGAGTGAGTTAACAGACAATACCTACCACTCCCTGTCAGTCATTATACTGTCTCTGATACAATATAATACAATGTAATACGGTACATGCCTGCTATTCCATCCTCCTCCCTCCTCCCTCTCAAGCTCCCTGCATTACCACTGTCTCTGATGCAATATAATACAATGTAGTACAGTACAATCCTGCTATTCTGTCCTCCTCCCTCAAGCTCCCTACATTAACACTGTCTCTGATATAATATAATATAATGCTTCGATGCTATAAACTCCTCCAGCCTCAAGCGCAGAGTTTCTTTTCCCCAATATACTGGTAAGGCTGCAATACATTCCAATCCCACCCTTGTTATAAGCCTTGTTAATACCATCTCTGATAACACATCCCACCACAGCTAACAACAGCATTAAGAGCTTCTTTAGCATTATTTGTAGAAGGGAAAACAGTGTAGGCTGTGCAGGTTTTGCTAAAACACTGTCATTCACAATGTGCTTTTGCAAGTCATTTTCCAGAAATTTTTGGTCCTGCAGATT
Organism: Acipenser ruthenus; assembly: GCF_902713425.1. Classification (NCBI taxonomy): domain Eukaryota; kingdom Metazoa; phylum Chordata; class Actinopteri; order Acipenseriformes; family Acipenseridae; genus Acipenser; species Acipenser ruthenus. Next base: position 9,889,698 of record NC_081234.1, read on the forward strand.
GTAGATTTGCAGACCTGCTGTGCTCATAGGCTGAGACTGAAAACAGTTGTGTAGCCATGACACCCTCCCTAATGAAGCTGAACTGACCATGGTGAACTGTTGGGCTCGGATTAGCTGTGTTTGATATATCACAGTGTCAAAGCAATGCTGTCGTTTGCCTTCGACTATGCTGATAAATTCATGGGTGTCGCTGAAGCTATTATTTAATTTCTCGTCACTCACTGTAACAGGTTGCTCCTTTATTATTATTATTATTATTATTATTATTATTTATTTCTTAGCAGACGCCCTTATCCAGGGCGACTTACAATCGTAAGCAAAAACATTTCAAGCGTTACAATACAAGTAATACAATAAGAGCAAGAAATACAATAACTTTTGTTCAAGTAAAGTACAAGTTTGACAAACCACAATTCAATAATACAGCAGGTAATAGTGATAGTTACATTAGGATGTGATTAAATACAAAGTACTACAGGTTAAAAACTTGGCAGATTACAGTATTCTGAAGTACAGGATTAAATGCAGTAAAATAGGGGCTGATAAGAGCAAAATAAAGCACATTTACATGAAGGGTGATAGTGTCCCAGGATACAAACAGAGGAGTTCTACAGGTGCTCTTTGAAGAGGTGAGTCTTAAGGAGGCGCCGGAATGTGGTCAGGGACTGGGTTACTGTGTTAATCTGCCTCATCGTCAGCTCTTCCCATGGAGATTGTATTGCAATCACAGTTTATTACCCTGATGAATTCCCAGTGCAATCCTTAGAGGTCCACAAGATCATCTGTAACCAGGGAAAGCTAACCTCTTTCCCAAGAGATGATTTAGAAGTATTATTATAGAAATATTAAATATATTGCACCCAATATGGTGCCACGTTATTGTGCAACAGGCTATTTTAATATGCATCCTGCTGAGGGTGAATATTATTGCTCACTCCTGTATGCACCAGACAAACTCACACTTACAAGTGATTCCACTAGAACTGTTCTGCAGAGTCCTGCTAAGAATGCTGCTCATGGCATTGGACTCTGTGTTGTGCCCCAGTGACTGTCATGTATTTACACTCCACAGTGTTTCAATACTAAAAACACAAGTTCAGTTTGTGATTATATATGTATATGTATTTAAATCACATATTTGGCAGTGTATTTCACTTGCATTTGTTTGGTATATGTGTAGTTTCAAAGATTGTGGAATAACTCCTGTTTGGTTTATTAACAGCTGCACTTCTGTAGGTGGCAGATTATGCAGTCAATGTTTTCTTTTATGATTTTAGATTTACGCCACAATTTCTGTGCAGATTGGAATTCATGTGCTGGCATACATGGGATAGGAGACAGGAAAAATAAACCTGGATTGTAATAAGAGAATTATTAATTCTATTTTGAACAAGTGTGGCTGTTTTTAATTACTTTTTGTTTTTATAATAAAACGATTAGGTCACACGATTCATCCTCTAGATGCGTGTGTTGATTGAGTGCTGATTGGTTTATGTTGCTTTATGACATTCACTGGAGTGGTGATATAAATATGAACTCTATAATACAGACACAACCTCCTGAATGGTGCTGGACTACTGTATGCATCATGTTTGGAGAGTCACACTTTATTAACACATGTCTATCAGTAAGGTGTTCTCTTGATTGAGAAGGGTTGTCTAAGTGCTGTAATATTCTCAGGGTAATCACATTCACCAAGCACAGTCCAAACAGGCAACGCTGCATTCTACAGAGCTGAGATCCCAGAACAGTCAGCAAATAGTGCACATTTTTTAAAGCAACGCTTTCCATATCGCCCCCACAATGTTATTGTGTTTCAGTTTTGTATTTAGCTGTTGATTTCTATGTAGCTTGCTTGAAATCTCTTTCCCTCTCTCCCACACAATTTAAGGAGGATTTTGGCATTAAAAAATAACTACTTAGATTTTGCCAAAATAATTAAAGAAATCAGACATAATAACATGCAACCTGCTCTCTCTCTCTCTTATTGCATTTTCCACCTCTTTTCCCCTGTCCCAAGAAAAGCTGGCTCTGCATTCAAACGAACCTGACTTCCAGATTCAAGGATACTATCTCACCTCATCCCATGGCGAGCGTTTTTTTAAATACTGTTTATTCATGTATGCTTTCATGAATTAATTCACTAAATTGCTAAGCAGCAATGAAATGGGGTTGGAGGGAGACGCAGGCTTGTGGAGATTGCCAGACAGTGTTGCAGATCCAAGTGTTTACAGTCAGCTCAATCAGTCCTGGTGGGGAAGCGCTGGCCCTCAATGATAAACACTCTTTAAACTCCCTGGGATGGATCGCTGACGTGCTGCTATTTACACAGTAAATTTAAGAAAAGCCTGCTATCTGAGAGACAGCTACCAATACCGGCAAACGGAACATTTTCTATTGATGTAGTGCTGGGAGGGAGTCTGGTTCGAAATGCAAAATGTAGAGCAGCATTTATCATCAAGGATGCATGTGCGATGAGAGTATTCTAATGCTCGCCTTCAAAATTGGACAGTTTATCAGTATCAGCATTCCTTCCACTGTGAATACATCCCCTCCTGAGTGTGTGCATAGAAACAGATTTGTGCCGTGCATATTGCATAGGAATGTATCCTTGTGCATGAATATTTATACCAGGATCCTCTTAAAGCTGTCCTTTTAATACAGTGTATTAACACAGTATAGCTGCTTAATAGATGAGTTATAATGAATAAGGCATAATTTAACTGGTAGTAACAACATGCACAAGTGATTTAATCATACTTTACTAGATAGTGTGGTTATATCATCAGATCACCAGTGCCAATAAGTTGTCATTTTCATTACTTGTAAAAGCAAAAAGTTTGAAATTGCACAAACTGTAGTGCAGAGCTTGGTGAAATCATGTCATGACATTGTAAGTCATTAAACAACGTTTTTGCTTTGCTGGTTTACATTGTCATATTAACTTTTAGAAAGTATAGAAAAAGAAAACATGACTTTCAATTTAAATGACACATAAAACATGCTTTATAAAGGTTTTCTTTAACAACATCCATTCATTATTATATATAACTAATATTAAAACTTGCGCTGTCTGTCTGAATAATTCTCAAAAGAAAGTCTTATGTATTTATAGTATGTGAAACTTGCTCATACCTTGTCAAATCAATCATAATTGAAAAATCCTCCAACACTGCCGTCTCAGCTTTGGTTTTTTGAAACATGGTATGCACATAAACACTGGGGCACTTTTATCAGCCAGCGACTCTGGAAACATTACAGGTCTTTACATATTTTCTGAAAATCCTTTCCCCAGGGATTGGAAAGTAGTAAGCTAGCCTACATCTGATTACAATACCTCTGAGCACAGCAGCATAAGAAATTGAATTCCCTGACTAAAGATCTACGAGGTATTCAAATCAGGAGCTGTACATTGATGATTGACTCCTGGTGGGAGCTCAGAGTTGGACTGGATCACATTTATAGTCAGTGTTTTAGGGGTGGTGGGCTATACAGTTATGGCCAAATATTTTGCATCACCTAGAATTTTAGGATTGAGACACCATTTAATATATGTGTATACATTTGAACATCTATTTATCTTTTTATAATGTCTCAATCCTAAAATTATAGGCGATGCTAACCCTTTGGCCATAGCTGCACACTTGAAATGTAACAGCATCCCAATAGGATTGTTCTTATTAAATGCATTGGCACTGCAGTTTGTAAACGCACACTGTGGAAGCACTCTAAGAAGTCTGTGCTTCTTCAATGAAGTGTGTATGCTACTCTGAGTGAGCAGCCAATTCTCAGGACATTTTAAACAAATAGCATGCAGAAGACAATTGACTTTCATTACCTCGGGACTCTGTACCAAACAGTGTTATTTCTTCAAATCAAAATTGTTTCTAAAAGTAACACCCTTTAATAAATTAATCACCGGTTCTTCAAAACTTTTCAATCCCCCACTGTCTCTTTTTAAAGGCTTTGCCTCCAGACGTGCAAAGGTAATAAAAGGTCTTCTCTGCAACAATATCAGCTGGATAATTGTGTGATATCCTGAGAGAGACTGATAGGCGATTGAGCGACAGAGAATCAGAGTGTATTCCCTCATACTCTTATCCCAACAAGCGTGCACAATCTAATAAGTCGTAACAGTGTCCAGCTTTGTACAGAAGCTTCATACCACAACTGCAACCACTTAAATAGGTGTGGCAATAGGATTCCCAGATAGTAATGCGCTGGACTGGATGTAGAATCCCTGTTTCTCTCCACTCTGTGTATGGATGGTTTCACTGTGCAATGTGGGTATGTTGCTGGTATTTTCCAGTGTACTTTCCCTTTACATTGCGTTGCATTAATAGAATAGAATCTGCACTGCATAGTTACATTATTGCCACTGCAGCATCACACATTGCCAAGGACTTGTGTTTTTTTTTGCAGTTAATTAATTTTTTTCTTCTTAAATACCACACAAGTTTAAAGATCATCATGTACGCAAAATCAATTGTGATTCATGCTGCAAGAAACTGGTGTGGAGCAGTCGGTATCTCTGCCAATTTTTGTTTGAGATTATTGTATTAAAGAAGGAAACAAAATCACAAACACAATTTAGTTCTCTTATTTTATCTAGACAAGAACAATGCTGTGCTGCCTGGTAACAATCAAGGGCTACCAATGCGCACTGAAAACCATTGCATTGGCTAAACACACCAGACCCTCCCGCGTTAATCATTTCCCTTGGAAAGTAAGTATAGCCGTCCATGGGACACACATGTAAAGTAATTGAAATAGAGCACTAGGGTTATGTATTGTTCAACAACAGCTCCAAGGATTATAAATCAAACTCCAGGTAATAATAAGGCAGGTTTTACTGCTCCCTCATGACCCAATCAAGCTAATGGTCAGAGTGAGCTGGTATAAGGGGCGGCTCCTATATTTAATTTACAGTGCCTGGGGGCTGTACATCAGAGAGCAGCAACTGGGCTCCCACAACACCCTGTAACCAATCAAACGTTTGTGGTCATTGCATCCTGTACTAGTCTGGTTAGTCACCATTGCAGGAAGCAATTTTTGGGGTTAAAATGTAAAACAAATATCTCAACCCGTAAGCAATGGTAGTAAAAGCAATACTTGGGGGTAGATGGGTAGATGTACTAAAATGTTGCTGCTGTCAAAATAGTCGCAAACGAGTTGCAAAAGAGTCAGAAGTCTAGGGTGACATTTACTAAACATGCGCAACACTGTTAGCGATGAATATGCAATTATGGGCATTCCTGCATAGATTTGCATAAAGGGGGAAGGGGGGGTGGTGGAGATATTACATCTCAAATATTGTAATGAGATGTAAGAACGTTTGAAAGAATGTTTTAATACAGTCACAGTTTTTGCTGGCATTTCCCAGTCCTCTCTTTCTTGTGTGTTGCCAATTGTGCTCAATGCATTTTTTAGGTGAACACCCAAATACATATTTTTCCCTAAAACCAGGTGTACTTACAAGCCTTGAAAAAACTATTTCCCCAACGGGTTGGGAGCAATAGACTGCACACATGTGCCGCTAATCCCTCCAGCTCATTCTGAACATCTGTATAGGAATAGGAAGTGCACCTATTCTATTATTGTGCAGCTGGTTTGTCATTGTGCAATTTCTCTTCACTAACACCTGATTAAAAGCCATTAAAATTCCTGTATTTTTTGCAGCAGCCTTTTGCAGAAATTGAATTTCAATTAAAGTAAGATGGGAATGTTATTGCTTTTATTACAATGAAAACGGTTAACTGGTAACTTGAAGCACTCAATCACAGACCTTCAGACACTTAAAAAGGATATAAAAGGGTAAAACCATGTCCTTACTTCTCAGTGACAGTCATTTTACTGTCTGTATTATATTTCTCTAGATTGTTTGTTTTTCAGACTTTTATTTTCACTGATTAGATGATGCCCATGTATCTTGGCACAACATGGTAGATGAACTCCCTGTGCAGATTATATTTGCATCCTAATTGGCAACACTGAATATCCTATGTGCTACAAAAGAAGTTTCATGTTTCAGGCTAGGTCCTGCACAGGGTGTCAATCTACTGTGATTTAATGGACTTTCAAGAAAATGAAATAATCTACAGAAAAATTGACAATGGACTTGTAAGACCTTTAAGGTAGCATAAACTTTTGCTGGGTGTCCATCTCAATGACGTTGACTGTTGGATGGACCTTTTATAATGACATAAATTAGCAATGACTTCCTGCAGCCAAGGGAGGAGGGCCCACATCAAGCTGTTTATGTGTGGGGGAACTGTCACCTCCCCACGTGCAAAATCTCAGGGAGGAAACAAATAAAGGATATAACAAGATTGTATTGATTTCCTCTCACAATACATTGCCCATCGAAGCCTTTAGGGTAGCCGGCTATAGCCAGAGTGAGGCAGCGAGGAAGGTCCCACTGATCAACCCCCCTCGAGAAGCAGCCTGCTGCAAGGCGGAGAACAGGGTGGGAGAGAACAAACAAGACAGAATGGGACAGTGTCAGGTAGGAATAATTGGTTGCAAGATGATTTAATTCCCTTCCAGAAACAGCAACATAAAGATGTTGTCTCGATGCTACTGTGGTGAGAATACAATTGCTCCTTCCAAGTCTTGTTTGGAATCAGTTCTGTAAAACTCAAATCAACACCCTGTGGCCAGTCTGTAAACACTCCCCTTTCTCTGTCTCACAGTTCTCAAGATGACATCTAGAACAAAGGCAGCACAGGTGGCTTTTAAAACAGAAAATACATTTAATGACACTTTAAAATAATGGCCAAGACTCCTTCTTATTTGATAGCTGTTATTCCATTGAAATTCCATTGGGATTCAAGTTTCCAGTGTACTGTGACCCAACAGAAGCAGACAGAGAAAGGGGCATGAGCTGTGAGCAAGATCCTCTATCACCCAGATACATTAAGCCTTTGACCCACTGCTTGAAACTTTGAGTAAAACTGTAACTTGTTAAATACAACTTAAACATAGAGATGCACAGATTTTTTTTCCTTTATAAATTCAAAATTATTAACATAGGTAGGACTCAACTGACACATTTTCTCATAAAAATAAACCTTCACTTGACTAATATTTTGGTAGACATATGAAATGTGGAATTTGCTTGTATGTGTAATGGTACCTAGGTGTAGGTTAGAGCAGTTGAAAGAACATCATGTTTCCTACATTCAGCAGCTTCCTGTTAAATCACACAGAAAAAGCCCAGAGGAGAGAAAGCTCTTTGTAAACAGGAGAGGAATTATTTTCTTTGTTTTTAATCCTTTTTCCCTCTCCAATCACCACTTCATTAAGGCGGCACCACAACCAATATCCCCAAGCCTTTTTAGAGTGTACTCTACTAATGAAAAGCTGAGCAGTGAGATTTATTCACCTCCAAGCAGCTGTTCTTGCTTGGCTTTATCAATGTGTAGTGTAGACTCTAGTCTCTGATGGTCAATTTCAATGAATTTGAAAATGTAGTCCTTAGTTCTGCACTAAGTTGAGTACTAGCTAGTACAGTATTATCTGTAGATCATCCCCAGCTCTGGACAGCTTACTGGCCATGCTGGTACAGGAGTTGTTTGATAGATGAACATTGTGATCTGGAAATATCGAAAAACTTCAACTGGTTTCTTTAGGTTTGCCTTTTAATGGATTTCTCCTAAAGGAAAGGTATGAATTACAACAAACAAGCAAACAGACAAATACATAAAAAATACATTCGTTCAAAGATTGGAAAGTTTCTTATTTCTGGTCCCAGGCGTGTGTGATGTTTCACTGTATTAATCTGAAGTCGGGTTCATGGCTTGAATGCAGAGGGAGACAGCAAGCCATGCAATTCGCCACACAGCTGTGATGTGCACAGCATCCTCTGCAGCTCTGCCAAGTGAAGCCACTGGGGTCAGATCAGAGGAATTAAAGAGCAGGCCGCAGTTCGCTTGAAAATAAAAGGGGAATTAACCTGCTGACCCATCACTGATACATTATGGATATTGTGCCGGCAAAATTAATCTATCTGTGTGCATGCTTTCACAAAATGTCATCAGCAAAACAGGAAGATTCGGGTATACTGTGTGATGATTTCTGTATTTTTCACATGTATTTTAAAGATGGCATAATGTGAGCCTTGCCACATTGCTCAGCGATAATGCCTTAATCCTGACCATCATTTCACAGAGCAGTTCAGTCACCTTACCCTTCCAATGACTGGAGAATGTCTCTGTACTAAATCACTCGTCCCCTTCTTGACAGAGGAAATTACAGTGGCATGGTTTGAGCAGTAATCCTGTGTATTCTAGAACAAAACCCTTTACGTGATTCTATGTGGATTACTCTGACTGATACAGACATTCCCTGTAACACTTTTTTTTAATTTGCTGTGTCTACTAATGGGATGTTTTGATAAAACACAGCGCCACCAGTGGCCAAATGCCACAAGAGATTATTTTCACACAACATTTTCACACTTTTGCCAGTTTGTCTCTGACCTTTTTGGAAATCTATGCAGTGTATTCTCTCTCTCTCTCTCTGCCAACAACTTCCTGGCCTATTTTAATATATAAACCTAATTTTAAAAGTGTTTAATTAACCGAGTAACAAAAATAATTAAAAGTAGCAAACAAAGCTATCCCAAAGAAGCCTAATGGTACAATTAATTAATGGAAAATAAATGGATTCTATTTTAAACATACCCTGAGAGCCACACATATGGTACATACGTGATGTGTTGAATACTACACAATGGGCCAGCCTTATCAAGTGCCATTTTTTCTAAAATGAAAAAAATAAACTGTTACCAGAAGGGGCATTTAAGGGCTAAAACTTTTGCCCCAGTTGTTTACTAGTTTTATAAAATTAAGAGTTTTATTTCTCTTTGTTTCTGCCTTTCATGAGTACCATCACTATATTGTGTATTTGAGTCTTTTGTATGAAATGCATTTTGGAGCATTGCACTAATTGAGCAAGGACCTGAATCAAACAGTGTTGAAAAAGCAAGGAAATAAAGAGTATTGTAAAAACAGCTACTCTATGAGCTTAGAAGAGAGATGGGTCACAGCTGTCCTGAACACTGTTAAATGAGTAGCTTGTTCAGAATAGTGTCACATTCATTATTTCCTGATAAAGAAAACTGTCCCCTTGCTTGCAGACTACCCCCTCTGTGCTTGACACATTTAAACCCCCGACACAGAGCATGCTCTTTCAAATTCATATTCCTCATAAACGATTAACTGCCCTCAGACATCAGATGTGTTAGACAGCAGTTCTCTGAACCACTCTGCTGTTGAGACATGAATGCACTCCTCAGAGAGTGTGGGTGTGTGGAAAACTTTTCTACTTTGCACTTGGCTTTCATTCACTCCAGTACCATGCATCTCTTTGATGCCTCAAAAAGTGATCAGATTTTCCACCTTGATCTATCTGATGGAATTGGAGCAGTTGCTATCAAATTGCATTGCTATTGTATTGTAGCATGGTGGCTACTGTGTACATTACATACAAAAAGAAAATTACAATTAAGGTAGAGCAATATTGATATTTCAGTTGGTACATTTTACTTCTCTGGGTAAGACGTACAAGCAATGATACAGACAGGTCATGAAGCAGCCAAGTTTAAACCTGAAGTGGTTGGTTTCAGAATCAGCACCATGGATAGCGACCAACAAGATCAGCACCATGGACAGTGAACCTCGGGATCAGCACCATGGACAGTGAACAGTGGGATCAGCACCATGGACAGCGACCATCAGGAGCAGCATCATGGACAGTGAACAGCGGGATCAGCACCATGGACACTGAACAGCAGGATCAGCTCCATGGACAGGGGCCGGCAGGATCAGCACCATGGACAGCGAACAGCAGGATCAGCACCATGGACAGCGAACAGCAGGATCAGCACCATGGACAGCGAACAGTGGGATGAGCACCATGGACAGTGAACAGCAAGATCAGCACCATGGACAGCAAACAGCAGGCTCAGTAAGAGCTCCCGTCAGTCCAGCGCTCCAGATAAGGTGATTGCTACTGGCTGGGAACTTAAATGTTGTATTTTATCTAACCATAACAATGATGTACAGTAAGGATATTTGAAACACTTTGATTTCCCTAAAAGTAGCCAAAACACATCTTACATTGATCCCTAATCTAATATTAATACCAAAGAGCATTTATTGATATTGATTTGAGTCTGAATGATACCACTATCTGTCTACAGCATTGCCCATTTCTCAACAGTACAGTATATCAACACTAGAGATCCACACTGTATTTAATGATTCATCTACGGTCTGTGGTCACTACCTGTGTCTGGATACCATCTCTCTGAGACACATTTTTGGCAATTTTAGAAATAATTAACACATTTTTCTTCTGAAAGGCCCTCATTTGCCAAGCTGGTTAATGTTGCATGTGGTGGTGCTAGCACACATCAGCACACATCAGACAGGTATTTACTCAAGTTTTTCAGACCCATTCATCGAGATCTCTGTGAAGTGACAGGACTGCTACAGCTTGCCCAATAAAAAGGCATCAGAATACATCTTACTGCATTTAATAACTGTGGGCAAACCGGGCTGTAATAGATTGCTTTCCTATGCGTGTGCGATGAATATCAATAAGACTCTTTTTTAAAGTGCATTTGTCAAAGAATATTATCAATAGGAAATAAGACAGGCACCTCTTTCATGCAACATTACTTAGTCAGTTATACCGGTCTACAGTATCAGCTACTTTGCATTTGTAAAGTAACATGAAGTAGTGGGAAGCACTGATGTACTTCAATTATCTCAGTAAAGCACCACCCATGTCACATGTGTTTTAAACAGGACTTGTTCTGCAGAACTGGCAACAGTTAGTATGCAATGAGACCGTGAACCTCCTTTATAGAGGCCTGGGAGTGAGAAGGGAAGGAAGGTTTTCTGTGTTTCTGGATACAGTAAACAGTGAACATCACCGTGCCCTTCTTTTGAAATACATTATGTTGGTAATAAAATAAAAATTATTTGAATCTATTAAATAAAACACAGCATTGTGCATTTTGTTTGTAAAGTCTCACACATGCATGCTATAGTTTAGTGACGGGATTCGAGGGAAGACGACATACAGTATGCTGCTTTCCATTGAACAACTGAATAAACTGAACATCAGCTGCTGGGAGCATCACGGCCCATGTCTGAGAGACAGACTCCTGATGAGTCTTGCCAGTGTGGGGAGTATAATGAGTTCAGGGACAGGGCAATTAGACTCCTTCTCCCTCTTGGGATATCTAGCTATAGCAAGCACTGCTTTTAAGTGGGAATCCGATTTTCGTGATTTTCAATTTGACTGCAAGAACTTCAGAAAAGTGAAGTTAATTGCTTTTAGTAAATGTCTTCTAGTATTAATTATACATTAGGAATTGTTTTCTACCGCTTAATTGAATGTACAAGGAGTTAGTTAAAGATTAGCAATTGATCTGTACAACTTTGTTTTGCACCTCTTGCTGCTCAACTGTTTTCTATCCTCTTAACTTTACTTTTACTCCCATCGACCTCAATTTAACTTGAAAAACTTGACGGCTGCTGTACAAAGAGTCCAGATGGTCTTGACGATTACTTGCTATCACTGGTGTCTCATCATATGCTGTTCCATCTGTGACATTATAAAAGTACAATTAGAAACAAGACAAGTTCCAACCAACTGGGAGACTGCCAGTGTTATACCTTTATTTTAAGAAAGTATCTACCACTGTTCTTAAAAACTAGCAGTGCATTACTAAACTGTCATAACATTGTTATTTCATTAAACCTACAAACAACATAGCCTTTTCCCCTCCTGATATCGACTTGGAGTGAACAGTCATTAAAGCAAGGGTATCTGCAGCAGCCTTATAAAAAGTTAAACTTTCTAAAAACGAACTTAATGAAATGGGAGGTGGGAGAGGATTGTGTTTAGCCGAACTCACAGACCATTCTGACTCAGCACCACGTTGCCTGTGTGACCCTCCATTGAGTCAGGCCAGTAAATCTATGCTGTTCAATTTGTGCCACACGAACATGTGAGCTCCCTTTTTTTTAAGGACAAAGAATCTAGCCTCTTAACATTCATATTTTATTTGTGTTAATAAAATCAAAAACTTGCTGCACCCATTTCTCTTGAAATCAGTTTAGTTTGAAGGGTGCTGGGATTCATTCAGTTTGAAATCAGTTTCGTTTGAAGGGTGCTGGGATTCATTCAGTTTGAAATCAGTTTCGTTTGAAGGGTGCTGGGATTCATTCAGTTTGAAATCAGTTTAGTTTGAAGGGTGCTGGGATTCATTCAGTTTGAAATCAGTTTAGTTTGAAGGGTGCTGGGATTCATTCAGTTTGCATGGACTTGCCTTTGAAATGCATTGTGTCCTGGTAAAATTCAACTGAATGTCTTTACTCCTGTTGTGCTGTGGCAGATGTGTGGCTGTGATAGAATATACTCATCACCAGCGTCTTGAGAGTATCCCTCTGCTGGTCACTGTGTCAAGCACAAACATCCCATCAGCCAAAGAATCCTCCCATTTCATATAACACAAATCTTAATTATTAATATTATTATACAATTAATCTCCGCTTTTTTTAAAATGCTACATTCAATAATGTGGTGGTAAATATATACTGTATCTCTATCTCTAGATCTGTATTTTTCCTAGAATTTCTTTTTCATAACAGCAGCGCAAAGCCCAAGGAGTGCAAAGGTTGGATAAATAATTGCTTTATCCTGTGTCACATTGAGGGAGAAGGAGGTCGTTAGTACCTGCAGCTATCTTATTTAATTACCTTTTTCCCCTTGAAATTGATTTGACTTTTTCAATTAAAAAAATAGTGTCCTCATTTCTATAATAGTTTAAATATCTTTGCCTGGAATCATCTAAAACTTCTCGGGCTGACATTTTCAAATGTCACACCTGGAGCGAGGGAGAGGACAATCCATTTCCAGGTCTTAATCTGTCGCAAAAGCAGCTCACAATTACCCAGAGACTAATTGTCCTCGTTGTTGCCAGTTATTTAAGAAGTAAGTTTATGCATCTGCTAAATGTCAGCACTTTAACTACCAACCCAGGGAACCTATGAGCGAGCAATCCATTTCTCCAAACGTTTATCAATGTGAGATGTTTAACTAGAATACAAAAGAATGGTTGGCTATCACAAAATATTTACCCAACACACCAGGGAACATGAGTCTTGTTTTAAATGATTATCATTCTGCTAACAGGTGGCTGGTTGTGTGTAAATGAATAGAACAGGGCAATGAATCTCAGATAAAGTATAAATGTTATGCTATGTACTGTGGCCGTTTGAGTTCCAGAATAAACACTTAAATCATGACTCGTGATTATACAGACATGCACTCTGAAAAACAAAACAAGCTAAAACGGTTTATTCTTTTATTAAAGTTGTGTAATAATCTACAATTTTGTTTTGGCTACTTGTACTCCCCCCCCCCTAGAATTTGTTTTTTATCCCCCCCCCCCCCCCGTATTGCACTGATTTTCCTACCGCATGTTGTGGCTAGAATGAAAGGTTAAGGTATCTGACAGGCCTTGCATGAGGCACAAATAGAAATGGTAAATTATGCAACAAATAAATCTTGTTGGATATTTTATATGACGCCAGTGACTTGTATGTAATGGCACTAAAATGCATTGTTAGTTCTTACTCATATACTGCATTAAATTGACTGTCCCCAGAGCCAAGTTATATACAGCTATGGCCAAAACTCACCTGAATTTTAGGATTGAGACATTATTTTAAAAAAAGTGAATATAATGACAATATTTTATTTAACATCATGTAATCAAAGAAACTACAAAATTATATTGCAAAAGTCTCCAGGAAGCCATAATAGTAGTACAGTCTTTCATGTTAGATTTCAAAATGTCACATTTCATCCAACTTTAGGAAGCAAAATTTGTTAATTCTATAGGGTGATGGAAAACCTTTGGCCATACCTGTACTTAAGACTCACAGACACAAGTTTTAATTATATAAGCATTACAGAATTCAGAGTGTGGTAGACCATAGCGGGTTGCTTGTTTGTCATGTAAGAGAATATGTTATCAAGCTGCTGCGGTAAATTAAATGTTAGGTCTCAGAGGGATTACCTGTGTATACAAAAATAAAATCAAAAATATATAACTGTTCCATGTGCTCAGAAAAGACCAGCTGAGAAGTCAATCAAGGGTCCATTATTTTCTTGCTTTTTATAAATAATCTGTTGCACACTAAATAAGGAATTAAACAACTTTTTTTGCCTTTGTATTTTCACAAAGTACATTTTTATCCAACAAGCAGATTTTTCTGGATGAGGTCCAAGTACAAGATGCTACTTGTTCCAAATACACCTACCCATGTTACACAGCAGGATTAACATTTACCCTCCACAGTGACTCCCTTATTAAAAGCCTACAGCTGCATACATGAAAATCAGCCTGAAACATCACTGATGAACTCACTGCAATAAATGATGGTTTACAATCTCTATAGGATAATGATCTCAAATGTTTGTATATTTTATTTATTACTGAATCTGACCAGGACAAAAGAGGACATCTTATTTTTCAAGAGAGTATTTAATTTATTTATTTATTTATTTATTTTTTACTTCAACTAAATAAAGCGGACAATATGACGTGGCTGGCAACATTGAAAAGTGATACTTTATGGTTTTAACTTTGTTTTTACTGTATGTTAAACTCAGATTTTCTATTAATTCTGTAGTAAATTGTAAGTCAGTGATGGGAAGTTTCATAAGAGCTGTGGCTGTACAATCCAACAAGACCACACACTCTAGATCAGCTCCAGACAGAATGCATTGCTCCCCAGCAAAACGCCAGATAATTGTTCAATGGGAGGGGATGCTCTCTTTTAGATGCTAATTATTAATGGCATCCTTTGCAGCAAGTAGTGAAGCATCTTTCCTTTGCTCATTAGCAATGGAATGCATCTCTGGAGACCACAAACAGCAAGTGGATTGCAGAGCGATTCTCTTATTACGATCTGCTGGTTCTCGCACCTGCAGTGTAGCAGCCTAATGCTCCAGGAAGGGAGATTCAAATGAGAGTTGAGTTCAAAACGTTATGTTTCATGGTATCAGCAATGTCTCGTTTACACTTCAAAAGAAAATGGAAGAAAGGTTGGTTTGTTTAATCTGATACATGACTTTTCTTTGAGACACCCAATGGGATGGTATCGTGACATCACCAAACACTTTTCGCTTGTGACCCGATTTGAACCGGAATGCTAGTGTTAACCCTTTGCTCTACTTGGCTACTTCTTTCATTAGCGTCAGTGTGTTTGTCACTGAAATACACAGACCAAAGCACGAATGATGTTTAAAATGATAGTAGATTTGTGTATGCCTTATTGATTAAGTCTATCTAAATTGCAGTCCTTTATTGACAAAGCTCTTAAATAAATGAAAGGGGTCCAGCAGTAGACTAGCAGGTTGATTGATAGTTGTATTCACATGCCTGTTAAATGTATTGTGAGCTTGAACTGGCACTGGGTTAAGCAATGATGATAATAATAATAAAAGAAGGTTTCTTTATCCCCTAACAGCATAGCTTTCTGAATTCCAGTTAAATGATGTGTAAAACACATGAGAAGGTGTGTCCGGACTGTAGAGATTGATGGCAGCTTCTTAAGCACAATCTCCACTGCCTTCGTCTCAAAATACCTGTACAAGCCAACAGACATCAACAGATCAAAATTAAAATGTTGACTTCAGAGGGTGACAGTTACTCAACAACAGGAAAATTCCATAACACTGTAAAAACTATTTAAAAAATGACGACAAACGTACAGGTAGTAATACCTCTGAGAAACTGGATATCCAAGCCCATATTGCTTTCAAGCCAAGGAAGACAGACAGGCAGACAGGGAGCAAGACCAAGGGAGAACCCACCAACAGGGTTCCCAGGACCTGAAGACTTGTTTGAGGGCTGCTAGCGGCAGGGTGATTAAACTCAAATCCCATTCTGTGCAGCAGCTTGCCATTCTTTTGTTTGTAAAGCTCAACCAGCGTGGGTAGAGTATGCTGCTGACAGTGATGTTTGTATATAGAAGACATTTAAGATCTGCTAGTCATCCCAAACCCTAACTGTGCACTAGGTCAGTCTTAATCAATAGCAGCATATCACTGCAATAGGCAGGAATATGTTAGATAATTATTTATGACATCTCCAATGCCCCAGTGCCTCTGCAATGTGTGAATGCCACAAGAGCTTATCAATAGGTTAATGCACCTCGCAGAAAGACTGAATCACAACACAGACAAAGCCTCAGAGGAGCAGGAGAAACAGGGGCTGCTGCTTTCAACCAAGAGCAACACAACCAACAAGGCAGTCCCTGGAGCTCTGTGCTCCCAACACCCCATTCTCATTAACCTCTATATACGCCTTTCCAAATACCTCGGCTTGTACACTTAGTAAAAAAGACACCTGGTCCCCTGGGTCCTTTTCAATATATGATCTTAGTAGTGTTTCACTGTAACTAAACATGTAAACTGAAGTACTGTTGTATACCATTGCATTCAATGTTCATAACATGCTTATACGATGCACCTATCATTCTTGCATGATTTGTAATATGCTTGTCTGTCCTTTACCATGCTTTTACTAAGAGTGTGCTATGATTATAAAAACGAAATGTTTGCTGCCCCAAGTCAAAGGTATCTGCATGTTAATTAAAAACACAGTTAGAATCAAAGGTAAGTAAAAACATCTACAGGCATTAAGGGGAACCCCATGTAATGTACTTAATGACTGGTTATTAGTCTGGCTATCCCAGAATGCTGTCTTTATTAGGTTTTTATTTTTTATCCCATCAACAAAGTGAATTGACTGTTTTTCTGGCAGTTCTGATGTGTTGAGGCTTCCTCAAGTGCTCTCATCAATATTACAGGGGTTACAGTGTGTGTTGTTTGTTCATGTCTCACTGCACAGCCCAAAAGCACAGATCCCACCCCACCCCCAGTGAAGATGCATAGATATCCTCTCTGGTGATCTTTCAGTTATTCGATACTGGGTGGTACTCAGAGACTAATTATTATTATTATTCACAGCAATAACAAGCTTTAGCAATGCAATGCTTGTTTAAATAATGTGGTGTATTTGGGGTATTTGTCTGTTTGCTGTACTTTCGGTCCTACAGTGTAATGTTTTATTGGCAATCTCAGTACCTGACAGTCTGAGTGACAGCTTTTCTGCTTTCCAATAAGCTTGAAGAAATGAAGTGCTGATGAGAGGAGACGAGGGCTTCCATCATTCCCATTACAACTCAGCTCTTCAGATTGTTAACTGATGCAATATGTTCAGCGCTGAGGTTAAATGGCTGCAATGATGTACAAGCACCAAGTGAAATAACTGGCCAATCCTTCCATTGCACATTGCACATGGATCAGTTTTATAAAACTACACCTGTCTGTAGCTGGCAGATGGTCCTTTGACTAAACTGCAAGGAAATGTAGTTTGATTTGAGACTGAAATCATAAGTAGGTAGCGGATTCAATTCTAACCCTAACCCAAAAACAACCAACTGAATTATATTTACAATGATGATAGTTATACAGAATAAACAAGCAGTTAGTGATAACAACATTCTTTCAGAGTTTAGCCTTTGTGTATCAGACTTATCTTTAGCTTTGTTTTGTTTTCTTTATTAAATCTGACACTAAGGCTACCATTGCTGGTACCTTAGTGGCAGCACCTGTATTGTTAATTAAATCTGTGGCGTGTCAACACCTAATGCTGTGTCTGACTAATTATTATTCAGTGACGACCCACGCACATTACACTTTCCCCTGTTAGTATAATACAGCAATATTAATCTTTATTGGCCATTTCTAGCACATGAAATTTCAATGACACAGCTGAATTAAGGTTAATGTGAAAATGTAAACAACATTTGTCCTAATTAGTCTACACATCTCTCCCACTGGCTACGAGTGAATGCAGTTTCTTCATCACTAAACTTTGTGAAGCATCAGGTCAGGTCTCCAGTGAAGATCCCTGCCCAATTAAACTAGAGGCACAGAGGGAGTTGAGGTAGCACTCACCACGGCTTTGCAGGATAGCAGCTTCTTTAGAATAACTAACTCACTGTTTGCTTTCACTCTCTCGTGTGCTCTTTGTTTATCACTGTTGCTTCATTTTCAAATAGAAGCCCATTCGGTGGTTCTCTTACATGCTGAGATTCAGTTGCAATGGCTTTCAGGACGCATGTCAATTTAGCTGATTTTGCTGAGGAGCTGTAGTAGCTGCTCAGCGGCTGACAGTCATATGTTTTCTAAACATTTCAGCAGAACCAGAAGCTCTGTATCTGCTCAAGGAAGAACATGTATAGAATAGAATAGATTTAGCAGTTATGAATTCAGAAGTTACGCTCTGGGAATGTGTGCTATCTGTCTATTCTGGGAATTCCATCCTGTACATATTTAATACACATGGCAGAAGAACCAGATTTAAAACAAATTTGTTGCTCCCATTTGAAAACCATTAAAACCAAGAACCCCATTGCCCTGGATTGGAGCTGTGCTAAGATGCTTTCACAGTGCAACGTAAAAGCAGTTCAGTGATTACTGTGCCCAGAGTTCAATCTTAGTGTGTAATTTTCAGATAAATAAAAAAGATGTCCTTGAGGGTAAAGCTGTAAATTAGTAGTTGGTTTTTCAGTTTCAATTATTTAACACAGTTCATGAAATCATATTTCACATGCGTGACATGGAAATACATTCTTTATTAACTATTTATGTATTGGATTTCTGGGACTCAGTTTTACTTCAGTGCTGTGGTTAAAGGGAAGCTGGAAATTGCTATAGTGTGCAGTTGGTCTTCTGAAAATCGATTTTATTAATGTGATTCAACACCAGAAAGTGAACAGTTTTTGTGGATGTCGTTTTCATTAAATATAATGTATAATCTGTATAATTTAGTCCATGATGTTTGATGGTTGTCCCAATTATTCTGAAGCCAACACATGCTGCGATACTGTCTGAAAGAGGGCTGTATCCTGGAGAAGTGAATACTGTACAGCCCTGTGAGACTGGGTGCTGCAGGAATGCTGACTGGAGTACTCCAAAGCAAAGACACCAATCTTCAAAACAAAGCTGGAGGTACAGTACAGTAATACAAACAGCCCATCACTGGCACTCACACTACCTGTTCAATTAGGCATCGCCATGCAAACAAAGCATGAGTTGGGACTCATCTCCCATTAGAAGCATCGCATCCCAAAACAGGACTGTAGGGAAGGGAATTATTGGTAACTGCATTGGTGATCCCTGAAGTCCTCCCAGGTCACAACCTCTGAACTGTATACCGATAACAAGAAGCAATTATAAAAGAACAGCCATTCTGAGCACTATATGTGAAGGTCAACCAACAAGAACAGATAAAAATGAGCAATTGTTAAAATATTCAGCAGCATTTTATAAATGATGTGCATTTCATGTTTTAATGGTGTTCTTGGGATATGCAGTGAAACCAATGCCTGACCTCTTAACTAGTCCCAGGGGTGAAAGTTTGCCTTCTTGGCTGGTGAAAGATTCATATCAGCAGTGTCCCTATAGAGTTAAAAGCCACTCCGCCTATGATGGAAGGGTGCTTTGCTTTTAAAGGAGCTTATCAGATTAGTACCAAGGAGCACAGAGTTATCAGTGAAGGAAGGCAGTTTAGATATTTATTCTCCAGGCATTTGAAAATGAAGATTCTTCGCTGTGACAGAGATAACCCTGATCATTGTGTCGTGTCTTTCATACTGGCACAGAGTAAATACAATACAATGTAAATCAGTCAATACAATGTGTTACAAAGGGGAAGCATATTTCATACCTATGAACTACATTTTTCTTTTGTGCAAGCAAAAGACAATTTAATCCTGAAAATAATAGGCGACTTTTTTAATTTGTAAGAATGGTATAGCACTGTATACTGTAGCTATTGTTGTGGGATGTGTATCTATAATATATTCAAGATCTTCTTGTGAGCCCCAACCCTTTCCTTTATAATCTCTGTCCTTTCTCAGGTATTCATATTATTAAATGGGCTAGATTTATCAGAAATAAACAGCTCAGATATTTAATTTAGGGGTAAGTAGTTTTAAGTTGTATTTTTTTTTATTATTTCAGAACAAAATTGCTTCAATGATGATTTTGATTCTTAATAAACTGTAATGGCCAGTCTTCTGAAATTACATCATATGTGAATATTTCAATTTAAATGCTAATTATGAGTTCTCAGATTTCTGATTGTGAGCTTGGGGGCACTTTTTGAGAATTGTGGGAGCCGGGGTACAGACGCATGAAATGTCCAACACCTTGGTTTTGCCTGAGGCTTGATGAAAGAAATAGTGTCCATTCATAGTTTACTTGGGCTCTATTTATGGATGTAAACACAGAGACATGCATCTCATGGAATAAAAGTGCTTGCTCTGTGTTCCAGACAGTGCCTCTTGGTTTGGAGCTAACAGTCTGTATCTCTCCCCAGTGCTTCTCATTGGTATGCATGAGGGGCTACCTGATGTTTAAATTACTTCTGCCTTTACATGATGAGATTCGAAGATGATTTCCTTGCAAATGCTTTCCTTCCATTGAATTTGCTGTCATTACCACAATTGGCCCGAGTTGTGTGGGGGTAACAGCCTTGCCTGTGTTAATAATAAAATCTAATTGTGATGCAAAGGAATCCCCAGGCTGCAGATATGCTCAGTGCTGATCCAGCCCAGTGTGAGATGAGCCTTCCTGATGGAGAGCACTATTCCCAGCAGACCTTGAGCCTCCCCAGGAGAGAGCACTGTCCCCTGGCAGAGACCTTGAGCCTCCCCAGGAGAGAGCACTGTCCCCGGGTGGAGACCTTGAGCCTCCTCAGGAGAGAGCACTGTCCCCTGGCAGAGACCTTGAGCCTCCCCAGGAGAGAGCATTGTCACCTGGTGGAGATCTTAAGCCTCCCCGGGAGAGAGCACTGTCCCCTGGCGGGGACCTTGAGCCTCCCCGGGAGAGAGCACTGTCCCCTGGTGGAGACCTCGTTATATGCTGGGCTCCTGTCAGAGGACTAGTTGTTGCTGATGCTTTGAGACCCCAAGTCTTGTATTGCTTTGAACCAAAAAACACGTATTGAGGGGTCTAGTCAGTGGATCTAAATACCGGCATCACTTTAAATCATTGAACTTTTTAAAAATATTTTACAGACATACATTTGTGTAACCTTTATTAATCATTTAAACAGTGGTAATATTCGGATCTGCTGCTGGTTAGATCAAATGAATAGACTCCCACTGGTTTTGCTTGTTCAGATGTGTTTCTATGTGTGCTTGTGGTTGTTTGTGAACAATGACCTCACCTGCCCACTCGCTAAATTATAAATCTGTGAGCATAATCATCCTGACTTCAGTGTTGATCAAACACAGTTTATAATGTGATGCACATTTTTGAAAGTGGCATTAAACAGAGCGCTATGGCCCTGATCCCGTCCTGACACGGCTTTGGTCGCGAGGCTCCTACAGACCCAAAGGGCTCTCATCTATTACTATCAGCAGATAAAATAAGCTTGCCCCTGTGTACTGCTTTGAAAAAATCTCTCAATATTAAAAGAAAACCATCTACAAAGTGCAGGGGGACTAGAGCTAACCAGGTTTTCAAAGCATGGTCAGTACATTATCTGCCACCCCCATTTCAACTGAAAGCCTGGAGAAGATGAAACGGAAAATCTGGCCCCAGGTGAATTCATGAGCCCTGCTCAACAGCACACACAAGACTTATTTGATTTCCGCTTGAGCTCTAACATTGTATCTGCAAGGCACAGCTTCTCTCCTCAAAGAACCCATCTTCACAATAAACTAAATTATTCTCTGACCGCTAGCTTTTACACACAGAGCTAACGTAAATAGAGAAACACTAGGAACTTTACATTTTTACCTGTTGCAGCTTAGGGTCAGTGGAACAAATCTGCACAGAAATGCAGCCTGTATATAAACCTGAAGCTGCTCGAAGGGCTTGTGAAGCACAAAGGACTGGGGATTGTTCACGACAGTCACAGTCCATTTGCTGCCATCTGAGGTTTCAACAGAATATATTTTCTTTAATTCTTTATGAATTTAATCCACATGGAGAAAGACCACTTATGAAATGAAAAAAAATAAAACAACAACGTTTGACTTATAACAACTGCTGTAAGGAATGGAAAGCACTGAGTTAGTTTGGACAGCTAACTGTTGTAGACTTGTCACAGAATGTAAAGTAACATGGGCAGCTACACTGTAGGCACACCCCATGAATTTGTCAATGAGAATAAAGCAACAATGAGTTCTGGCATGATTATACAGCAACACCCACACAATCCAGGAAAATACAAACCTCCCTCTCACTGCAGTCTCAGCCGTGTTCTCCACATCATGTTAATGCAGTTGCTTCAGAGCAAGCTTAAATGGTTTCCTTCAAGCCCTGTATCATAATGGGTTTGCTTTGAAAGGCTGGATGTTGTGGATAAGGAACCCTATGCTTTATTCAAGCATTAAAATGGTGAAGACAGCACGACTGCATGGCTTCTTACCTGAGAGAACTTTGCTGTTAAAAAATCCTTAATTGCAAACTAAACTAAAATTCCACTGAATTCTGTATATAATCCTCTATACATTCTGTTCTGCTATTTTTAGGGAGATGGCTTTGGTATTTCACTAATACTGCTGCTTTGTTATTAAATGGTTTGACATCTCGCCTCCCGTTCTGTACACAAATGTATTCTGTGTTTCTACAGTTCGATTATGGGTTTTGTCAAATAAAAAAGAATCCGTCATGCAGAGCTGCCGATTCTGCACTGCCGAAGCCTCCTTCTGTTTCTCCACATCAGCAGGGATATAGAAACAATGCAGGTTAAATGTGTCAGCCCCTAGTAATCATTGGCCACATCTCAGAATCACCTTGGTTCAGACTTCGCTTTTGTTGCATTAAATAAATAGGCACAATATTGCAGTGGCCTTGAATTGAGTACTGACCTCATTTGTCTTTTAAAATAGTTTTCCATTTGCAGATACCAAACACAACACCCTTTGAAATTCAGTTCACAGATAGAGGAGCCCTGCAATAAGATGCTGTTTCTTTATGTGCATTACAGCTTCATTTATGGGAGTAATTCCACTTGTAAACAGCATTTATAGGTATATGGAATAGAACAATGTTAATCATTCCATATTGGCACTGACTTACCCCTTCCAGGCGCGCCATGCTTACAACACGCATTTTCAAAATCTAGAAAACTATAATACAATGACAGTATGATGACATCACAAATCTAGAAAACTATGGTATGATGACAGTATGATGAAATCACAATGACATCACAAACCTAGTAAAAGAACGCTCTATTCTGGTTGCCGAACGTCACTGTAAATGTAGCCTGTGTACTAGCCTGTATACTCATTGTAAGTGTAGCCTGTGTACTAGCCTGTATACTCATTGTGAGTGTAGCCTGTGTACTAAACTGTATACTCATTGTAAATGTAGCCTGTGTACTAACCTGTATACGCATTGTAAATGTAGCCTGTGTTCTAACCTGTATACTCATTGTAAATGTAGCCTGTGTACTAGCCTGTATACTCATTGTAAGTGTAGCCTGTGTACTAGCCTGTATACTCATTGTAAGTGTAGCCTGTGTACTAGCCTGTATACTCATTGTGGCAACAATTGATTCATAACTGTTTTAGGAAATATGTCCCATTTCCCTCTCTATAATACACCCTTCAGTACAAATTTTCAGAGGCAAAGAAGCTGTTTTATAACCTTCCTCGGAGGGGTTGCTGCAAATTCAATATCAATGTGATCTTCTCACAGAAAGTGCAAATTATTCCAGCTCTCTGTTTAACTAGCAATATTATTTATTTAAGGGCAATGTGCCACAGGAGGATCATTCTCTAGTTAAAGTGACCTAAATTTGCATAATATGCCAGTGTCATTCTTTTTCACACCTTCTTAAGAAACAAAGTTTTCTTTGTAGTACATGATCCATAACTTTAAACATTAAACCAAAAGACATTCAGAAGTACTAAAAAGAAACATTGTTATTAAACTAGCTGTGGGAGGGGCTACAACCCCCATTCATAAATATGGAACAGATGCTACTCCACAAATATAACACTCTAGACAACTGTCCTGTTATATAAAATACAAATTAAAAACTACTACTAAAAGTACTATTCTACAAATAGCTCTGAGCACTCTTTGTTAAAATGTACAGTATCTTCTGATTCTGTGGATTACATTTTTATTTCTACCTTTCAGATCAGGTTTTGTATAGAAAAATCCACCCCCCTAAAAAATGTACCATTTTTTAAATGGTATACTTGTGTCTCCTCCTGGTTCATTAGCTTGTGTTAAAGCTGAGGAGAGGGTGGAGTAGGAGGGAGCTGGGGGGGGAGGCGGGCTCTACGGTTCTGCTGACGAAGCCAGTCCAGAGAAATCGTTTGCCAAGCTGCCTGGAGACATTACTCTTATTGATGGCTTTATTTTTCACTGGCCTTCCATTAACTGGTACTGGATTTGATTTAATATTCAAGCCCGGTTTAGGGTTTGCTGCTTAAAGATTTCTTTTTCACCTTCTATGGAGTTTTGCCAAGACGTCAATGGCTATTCATTGAGATTTCACTACAGAGGATAAATCCCATTGAGAAGGTTTACAGGAGTCCTGGGGTTTGTAATCCATGTCCTGTATATACCTATTGATGTGGTCACGTGACATCCCATGTGATCAACAAGTATGCAGTTTGAGAGTTGTGTGCAACTATTCAGCAAAAATAATGGGAAAGCAGGAACAATCAAGTTTGTTTCCCAGATATGGCTGACATGTAAATGTTTGCATTGTCAGCCTGGTGGCATAGAAATGTGTAATACTTCAAATTGGTATTGCAGGACCTCTGACAGTGCAGGAATCGAGAGCGGGTTTAAGAAGCTCCCTAGACCAACAATTATTTGTTCTCTTCTTCGGTGCAGCCACAGTAATACAGTCATGCTTTATTTAAGCAAAGAAACCCCATTTTAAAACATATCTGCACGTTCATACGAGATGGTGACAATTTGTACGTCAAGTATGCGTTAATAGTCTTAGCAAGTTTTGAAAATAATTGTGCAGTTAAATCAAAGAGTACATTTACAAGAGAAAGGCAGTTGAAAGTAACACTAATTTAAGTAACTTAGCATACATTTACACAAAAAGCCATCATGTAACCTTACAATGAACTCTGTTTTAAAAATTACTAAACAACATACTTACTCAATAGTAAGCACATTTCATTCCTTTGAAAATACCCCCCATGGAGTTTTATACAAAGTGAAAGCTTTCAAGTCCCCAGTTGGGGTAATCGGAATTCTTGCCTGAAGAATGCATCCTGTTGACATTTCAAATGTCACTCTCACATGCAACACACGATTATGAAAATAAGTTGTAGGATTGATTTTGTTTCCCTCTTTGTATAAAAGCTTTCAGTTGTGTTGTCCTCCTGCATCTGTAATTAGAAACCCCAATCGTTTATTTTCTTTCTTTTTTTTGCTTTGTTTTTTTTTCTGTGAAAAATGTATTAACGTATAGATCTGTGAATTTCCCTGCTCAGTTCAGTACTATATTTCTGCTAGTCTCAAAGCTGTTTCTTAAAGATGTACCTTCTAGATCTTGAGTTCTCAATCTATGGCTCCTGCCACATCACAAACAGTTCCTCGTTTTTTATGCAAAGAAATCTCAAATGTGTTTGTGCAATGAAATGGTCTACTAAAATAACATCTATTTAATCACATGTCAATAACTGCTGCTTGACTATGATCCGGATGAGAAACCCCTGTTCCAGAACCAACCCCCCACAACACAGATTGACCCTGCAACCCTGCCTGTGGATTACATCCCCTGAACCCAAAGTATTGCAAGAGTCCTTGTGATGCTCCCTTTGGAATCGCAGCGAAGTACCCAAACCAGCGCTGCCCTGAGTACCTGTCTCATCCTGCACACCACATGGACCTGCCTCACCAGCATTGTCCTGAGTACCTGTCTCACCCTGCACACCACATGGACCTGCCTCACCAGCGCTGCCCTGAGTACCTGTCTCACCCTGCACACCACATGGACCTGCCTCACCAGTGCTGCCCTGAGTACCTGTCTCATCCTGCACACCACATGGACCTGCCTCACCAGTGCTGCCCTGAGTACCTGTCTCACTCTGCACACCACATGGACCTGCCTCACCAGCGTTGTCCTGAGTACCTGTCTCACCCTGCACACCACATGGACCTGCCTCACCAGCGCTGCCCTGAGTACCTGTCTCACCCTGCACACCACATGGACCTGCCTCACCAGCGCTGCCCTGAGTACCTGTCTCACCCTGCACACCACATGGACCTGCCTCACCAGCGCTGCCCTGAGTACCTGTCTCACCCTGCACACACCCAAAGGGTATTTTAATGTTTAAACGCAAAACTGGAAGGAAAGATACAAATGTTACTGCTGTAGAAAGTGCCTAGGTTAATCATGGGAGGTTTGACTAAACAAAGAAATGTCCTGCCTGAAGGGTTAAGGACTCATAACATCAAATAATCATCTCACAACATTGTTTGTTTTTCTAGTTGTGAAATTAACATGTTTTTCAGAATCCAATATGGAAACTAAAGAGATGCTGGCTTCAGTGCTAAGGAGGCAGGGTGACCCAGTTTCAAAGATAACATATTATAATGCCAGGGACAAATGCAAAGGAAGAAGGTAGTAGTGAGGAAACAGTTAATTAAATGCGTAGGAACATGATTTTTTAGCAATGCGCTCTCATGAATAAATTCAGTTTCACACAAAACAGATATCCTTGTCAGTTCAAAATTCAGCATCCATTCTGTTATCATATACTGCTCCTGTTCACTGTCCAGTGGTTCAAGAAATGCAAAAGGCAACTGCAAAGGAGGAGGAGCCGTTCACTGGAACAGAGTGCAACATATTGCAGATCTACAGCAGGCACACAATACGGAGCTTGGAGGAGAAGGCATGCACTGTCTGCAAACCCAGATCAGTGCCATCTGAGGACATGGGCTGGATACAGACAATTGGATATCAGCAGGAAGAAAAGCAGCACCCTGACAGGCGAGAGGACAGATAATGTGTGGATCCAACCGAATGTGTTGACATCCTAATCCAGGCACTCCGCTCCTCAGCAACTCGCTTTCTCTACTTCCCTCCCTCAGCTTCTTCTCACCCATCTATTCTCACCAACACCTCTTCACACGCCACGGTCCCTTCTGTTACAGAAAATTAAAACATTCTATTATAGCCCCAGTGTATTACCTGGAAGAAAATGTTCAATTGTAGCACAAGTCTGCTTTTGTATGGTATGTTCAATTTAGATTAAAAAAAATGTAATATATGTTTTACTTTTATTAATTTAATATACGTATATTTAGAGTAACACAAAAATAATGCAGCTAACATCAAGGAAGCAAATAACTGCAGAGATGGATGGAGTCTTACAAAGAGTTATTATTATTATTATTATTATTATTATTATTATTATTATTATTATTATTGTTGTTTATTTAGCAGACGCCTTTATTACAGAGACCAGTTAGTAGGAAAACAAATCTAATACCAGAGCTAGTTAAAGTGTTGACTTCTGATAGATCCTTTTTTGTGTAATTTTGCAGAAGTCTCCTCTTTATATAGCTGTTACTGTTCTTATAGATTGGTAAGACATATTTGCACAGTAGGACCAGCACAGTAAATGGACTAGCACAGTAAATGGACTGTATGCTTGCTTGCTCTGTGTTTAGTGGAGAGGCTGTTGCACACCTGCACAGATACTGAGATAGGGGAGCTGCGGTCCTGATATGAAGGGGAATAACAAACAAAGATAGAATACAGTCAGCTGTCATTAATACTAATCTCACAGAGCCAGCAAAATAAAACATTTGTCACTTTTTCTTATTATCAGGAGTCTTGAGGGTATTGATCAAATCGGAAATGCTGACAACTTTCATCCACAGTTTTGCTGTTCATAGGCCTTTATTATTGTATCCCGGTTTTTCAGAATTGTTGAGAAAGTGTTTGCTGGAATGTTGAAATCTGCTGCCACATCTTTTTTTTCTTGTTAGTGGTGTATTCATTAATTATCAACCGCTTTCAACACCTCCACTTTTGTCTTCAATGTTAATGCACATTTTCTTTTAAGCTGGTCACTCATTCCTATGCTTCATGGAAACAGCATTGATGCGTGAGCACTATGGCAACTCGAAATGCATCACAAGACCTACAGCTTAAGACCTGGTCAATTGTGAAACACTGAGAGAGTTCACTTGGAAGGGAATAGTGAGAGAGTTCACTTGGAAGGGCCCCTGTGAGAAATGAAAGTGTGGTCCCTAATAATTCAAGCAGGGCAGAACTTCTTATTTGTGGCATTTGAAGGGTTTAAGGGACTGCGTCACTGTGTAGTTCGGCCCAGTCAATGCAGCAATGCTGTGCAAAACAATGCAAGCTTTGTTTTATTAGTTCTGTGTTTTTCCAGACCACGATGGATGACTTGCATTAAATCAAGGACTCTCCAAATTGAAAAATAAAAGGTGGGACACAGATGATAAAAGCAAAGGATTCAAGAGCAAGCTTCAGCAGCAACTTCAAAACAGAGGGAATCTGTCTGTATTATATTCAATGTATTTACTTACAAAAGAATTTCTCCCCCAAAGCACTGCTTGAATAATTTGACACTCTCGGATAAAGTAACCTTTTTATTCATACTGGGAAAATGCAAAACGCAGCTGGCTTATAGGACTAGCTTTGAAATCTGTTTTATAAAATGGATTTATGATATTTTAATATTTCCACTTTTTTTTCAATCAGCTACCAGAGAAGGCACACTGAACATGTTGATGAAAGAAACTGTCTTTCCCCGATAGCTGGTCCATCTAATATTTAGTGGTAAAAACTAAGAATACTGTATAATAATGCATTGTATAGAAAGCAATCTTGCATTTTTGCTGAATTCCTACAAACCTCTATTATGTGTTATTGGTCAAATATTCTTTATTTGTTGTTAAACCCCTGCCACCTGAAACGGTTGGGTCAAGTTGTTTAAACAACTAATGATCTAAATGCTGCCACTGTTCGGATGGTTTACAGTTGTGCCTTTTGTGTCCCAAGGTTAAGGCAGCCTGAAGGCTTTATCGTTGGTGTGTTTCTGTTTAGAAAATAAGCAAAATGTTGTCCAGTATTAATGATTTCGTTTTTAGTTTCACTACTGTTCAGATCAATTGAAGAGACCCCCATACCTTAACCTGTTTGGTCTTCTTGACTCCCACAACAGCTCCCACAGGCTCTCTTATATTCTGATAACTGTTACACTTTTTTTAAAGCTTTTATTAAAATAGTGTTTTACTGCACACATGAATTTAAACCAGCTTTGGCAAACCCCTTTGTTCATCCAATAAGGTCTAGCCATGTACAGGGAGTCGTGACACTGGATTGCATTAACCTAATGTGCTTTATCTTCCTATTAAAATTATTTATGTAGTGTAGTTATATTCTTGAATGATTGAAAGCACAGGGGTGTGTAATTAAAATGGTAGGGCTCTGTTGTTAGCCTGATTGCCACAGTGAAAAATGTCCCACAGAAATTAATTAAAAGTGTGCTGGTTTGGAACAGAAAAGTGGATTATATCAATATTATTGCATATTAATTAACTTGGAAAATGCAACCATATTAAAAAACAACCCTGGTGATTAACTATACAGACCCCAAAGACCTTATGCTTCTCATGCCATGTACTGTAGTCAAGTGCAGACTTCTAAATGCACTGCATTTCTAGATTAAAATCAGGAATTACTTTGCAACTGCAGATGTCTTCTTTTGATTCCCCCCACAAACACAAACCAGATATCACTCACTGTACTACACTGAAACTAAACACCATGCAGTAACCTGTTATAAACACACACCTGACATCATACTCGCTGTACTACACTGAAACTAAACACCATGCAGTAACCTGTTATAAACACAAACCTGACATCATACTCGCTGTACTACACTGAAACTAAAATCACAGTAACCCCACTTTATGTAATAGAACAAAGCACCACCACCTTGAAAAAACATATGGCACTTTTTATGCATAATCTCAAATAAGATTATTAAGTATTTTTCTATTCCCGTTTAACATAACAATTTATAACAGTTTAGGGTTTTGTAATTTGTTAACCCCAATTAAAAAGGATGGATTGATTTGAAATGTAGGTCTAACTGTGAGGATCTGTCACCATGGAGACCAGCCTTGCGCCCTGGCTGGGCAACCAAGAGAAGGTATCCCTTGAGTTCTCTTTAATCAGCAAAGTGTGAACCACAATCAGCTTCAATATTACAAAGCACTGTAAAGCAGAGCTGCGGAAGCTCTTAGGGACCATTCAGATAAGATATATAAATGAGTTTTCATAGACCACACAACAGATAACTAATAACAATGGCCCTTATTGCCAGCACTCCCCAGTCGTTAAAATTGTGGTGTCACTATTCAGCGGCCCTCAAGGGGGCTCTTTGACTACTTTGTTTTGTCCCTTCTTCCTCCGCTTCAATATAGCATAGAATTCTCTTTCTTCTGTGGTATTAGAAACCAATTAGGAAGAACAATTATTCACCAAACCACTGTAAGATCTCATTACAGTTATTTCCATGTGCCTACCTAAGACCGTCCAGCAGGCAGGATTACAAACAAAAGTAAATAATGTATTCAAACAAAAATAAACAAGGAAAAGGAAAACAATTAAAAGACATCATATCATTTAAAGGCTGCCAGTGGGTATAAAAGAGACAAATGCATTACACTTTTGTTCCAGGACAAAGTTTTCTCTAGTTTTTTTTTATAACCTAAATCCATTTTTTTAATTGGTTGCTAAAGTTGTGTCAAATGTCTAGGAGAAGAGGAGTGAAAGGGGTTTCTAAAACCTCTTGCCTGCTGAGTATCAAAAGCATGTGAGCCTGAATTTGAGCTCACAGTGAGTACCTCTCCAAATCTGATGACCATGGCTGCATTGCTGTAGCAGGGCAGTGTAGTGCGATGCACTGCTGTTATAGATTCCTTTACCATTCAGCACGCTTGTAGATCAGGGTTGTGAACCACAGCATTTAGTTTGTGACCTTTGTCTCATCCTGTGCCTACCTCCCTCACTCACTACCCCCTAGTCTTGCACTTCAATGAGCCAGCATAAAATAAACACTGTGGCAAGATTAAAAAACAAATTCAGTTAAGATGAAGCAGTTTGTCAGCCCCTAATTGAGTAATTGGGCAAACGGGGCCCATTCATTAGCTGGCTTCCCTGATATGGATCACGCGTCCAGCTCTGAACAAGGTGCCCATTCATCACATCAACAGGGACTCATTTCAATGTAAAAGATGCTGATGAGAGGCAGGCAGTGGACACATCATTCCATCCCAGTTACCTTTCCTTTTCAATTACACAAATTAGCTCAGCCACTGAGGCTAATCTGGTTTCTATAAATGAAAGGCGCATCACTGATTGTGAAGAAATGGGACGGAACTGAAAGAGGCCTCCTCATGAAAGGGAAGGGGGGAGGACAGGCTAGTTCAGAAGAGAGGTGGAAATCTTGGTGGTGGACTGACCAGCATAAATCAGATTGAATTGAGAACTAGGTTTAAATCTTTTGTGAAGGTACCAAAATCACTTTTTACTTGTGTTATCGTGTCTTTTAAGACTTTACCAAATACTAAGTTTCATTTCTTGGCCTTTTTTTATGAAAACAAAGTATTTCATTGTATACTTAATGAACACATTCAGGCCTGTAGGAAAAGTAAATATTATTACACTTACAGTAAAGTCAAAAGGCAGTAAGGAAGGGGATATCAACTTGATATTAAAATATGCCAACTGAGAAAGCCTATTTCAGACAGGATGACAACTATGCTATTACCAAGCTGTACAAACAAAGTAACACATGTCACAGTATAGCCATACCAGCATGCTGCAGCAGGCTTCTCCTTCCATCTCCTTACTAAAACTGTCACGCTTCAGCAGCATTCAGGGAAAGGAACTGGATTGTTTAGAGACAAATATCGGAAATGACAACGACCGCATGACGTTCCATTTCCAAGCATGTAGCACAATCTAAAAATGTCACATCTCATCATGGAGGCTGTCATTACAAGCTGCAGACATTGTTTCAGTGAGGCTAGGCTCGATATTTGTTCTAGATACTTAAGCAGCTCCACTCAGAATGATGTTTTTAGGAATGACTTGTCCTCAGTTATTGGTGTTGGGGACATGAGGATATTTTGATAAAAGTTGCCAGGTCAAAGGTAGTGAGTCAGGCCAAAGTAGGAAGCAGCGCCATCATGGGAATGTCAGCTTACCAGACAAGATGTCTCATCGAATGGACAGATACAATGCTCCCTGACACCATGCTGGCCCACTGATTGAACTCTGTTCAAGGGCCATGTGGCAGAGTGGTTGCAGTGATGTCACAGACCAGGAAGGAGCAACACAAAAACAAAGGCAGCAAAGGTACTGGTACTGGTACTGTAGCACGCAAACCAGTTAGGTACCAGGAAAGGTTTCATATATTTAGAAAATTTTTTGATGTTATATGTGAGGCACATGTGACCATCCCATATGGTAGTAGTTTTAAGCAATTCCAAACATGAACTTGATTTTAAATCTTAAGAAGCATTCTCCTAGAACCTAACACATTCAGGCATGGCATAAGAATCATAATACAGTGAAGCATGGCATGATATCTCGCAAGCTGACACGTTTGATTAAACTGAGCAGTGAGCATATCCGCACGACGGCTCCTGCTTCCTTGTCTGCTTCTGAAGGGATGTGAAGAGAGCCAGAATTCTCACCTGACCTTTCTGATGACCCTGAAAAGTATTCACATAAACCTCAAATAAAATCTTGCACACCCAGCAGAGGCCCAATAACTATCCAGTTTAGGTTTCTTCTTCACTGAAATAATACACAATTTAAAGCCTTTGGGATTCGAACACTGCAGTTTTTTTCCTAAGGTCACCCATGTGCTTTGAATATCCACACATACCTCAGATGCATAGATTCTGCTTTTTATTATGAACACCATCTCTTTCTACCTTCAAATGGGACAGAATGCTTTAAAACTTTTACCCTTCAAAATAACTAGTGACACATCGGTCTCTTAAACCAACTGTTCTGAACAGAACAGGTTTTTATTTCAACCAGGAACTGAACATGTGTATGCAGTCTGCATATGAAGCACACCCTCAGTGCTCTACTTCAGGGGTTCCCAAACTGGGGGCCTCAGCACATACTACATTTGTTTTCTCCCAAAAGACCCAGTTAAAGAAATCTGAAAAGCTGAACATAATGAAAGCAGTAGTACTTCTATCAGTACAAACAAACAACCTTGCACACAAAGTATCAAATCTAAATTTGGGCTGGCCTCAGTCAGGATGTATGATTCGAGGCAGCTTGCTCAGGGTCTAGGTTATTGTGGGTATTGATAACACCATCCTCTGCAGTCATTTTCCATCATATTTCACTCAGTGAATAGAGAATATCCAAGTCCATGTTCTCTCTACCAGGAGCAGAATACCTTGGCTCTTCCACTGCATTTCATCGCAATTAAACTTGCAATTAAATTGATTGGATAAGCCAAATGGACTGCAATGGAATTGACTGAAAAATCCAAGTCCTACCCCTGGCCTTCTTTAAGCCAGTTCCAAGCAGCAATTAAAGCCAAGGTACATAAAACACATTCCTAAAACTAAATGGCACTGTGATGGGGCATCGTCCCTCACATTTATAACTCAGATAGTTTATGCATGGACTTTTGAACTGACTGTGCTTTTTAAATGCAAACACTGTAAACCTTGTGATATAAACTTACTGGATGTCTGTGCAAGGGATCCGCCTGGTAGGGTAAAACCTGTAAAAGAAAATAGATATTATTAGCATACAAGTTGTTAATTCAGACGTGCTCTCCCCACAGAAAGGTGCACATTTCTTGAGAGATGCATAGATGACTGCAGCTTGGTACAAACAAAACCCAAACAAAGAGACACAAAGACTAAAATATCAGCACAAAATAATACCTTTAAACAGCATAAAAGAGAATGCAAACTTTAGAGGAAGTGCTCAAGCATGATGAGTAAAATATTATAATACTTGCCTGAATCTGAGCAACTGCAAAAGTTGTTTGTTCCTGGGAGGTCTCCATTGTGGAGCTGACAGAGAAAGCAAGAGGTGCCATTTTTGTTCTTGCCCTTATAATACCTACTCTAGAGTGAGTCATACTTATAGGAAGATACCATTATAGCCTGAGCAACAGGGGGTATAAGTTTACTTACTTTGAGGTAAATTAAAAAGTACAAATTGCTAAAATGTTTTATATATCTTTTTTCCCCAAGTGTCATATAAAGAAACCAAAACTAAATTGACCTGGTATACAAAAACTTTTTATTTTGTGATTCTGTGCATGGGAATTTAGGATGATGTATTGAAAATGACATTACAACGAACTGACAGTATTTTCTGGTGATCATTAAAGACCTGTATCCCCTCTTTTGATTATGAAAGCCCATTAAACAAAAAAAATAAAAAATAGACAACCTGAATAAAGAGGCATAAGCTTTTTAGTTTGATCCTGACAGGGGAGGCTGCTGAAGAATGGCATCTGCAGCTGAGATAGAGAGCCTGGATCCATCAGCACCTGGACAGATTTGATTTAATCAGATGATGTAGTTGTTCTCTCACTCCTGGCCCTGTTAGTCACAACCTTTTATAATCTCCAGGCTTCCATACCCTGAATAGACGAGACTCACAATGGGCTGTGTTTGAATTGACAATAATGTATCAGTTCCTACAGTGTGTCTGTGCAGCTCTCCATTTCTCATTAACTAAACAATATACTCCGATATGCAATACATTTATGTAGTGGGAAGGTTGTACAAGCCATTTATTTATGGTAACAGTCACCACCTTTTTAAAGAGGAACAACTGTGAATCTATTTGTTTATTTAGCAGACGCCTTTATCCAAGGCGACTTACAGAGACTAGGGTGTGTGAACTATGCATCAGTCACTTACAATTACATCTCACCTGAAAGATGGAGCAGGAGGAGGTGAAGTGACTTGCTCAGGGTCACTCAATGAGTCCGTGAATGAGCTGGGATTTGAACCGGGGACCTCCTAATTATAAGTCCTTTCCTTTAACCACTGGACCACACACCACAAAAAGTGCCGTGGCTTCAATTACCAGCATGTATTGTGTGTTCCGGTCCCATTGGTATGTCAAGTATAAAAATGTTACTAGTCTACCAAGAGTTTATGCCTCTTACCCTTCACAGTCTTTGCATTATAGCTGTAGTATCGTCGTCAATACTGCCTCATATAGGTAAGAAGGAGGGCATTTGAATGTGAGCAATCTTAAATTGGTAATGGGAGAATAATGAATAATCTGCCATACAGCAGACATGCTGGAGTGCCTAACTAGTTACTGAGCCCAACCATATTGCAGTGAAATTTACTTGTACTTAAAAACTATGTATATTCTTTTTGTAACTATTTTTCTTTTGTTCCCAAAAATATAACCAATGGAGACTCAGAAGTTTACATCATGCCTCAACCCTCAATTTGCCCTGCTTAACTTCTATACCCTTTCAGTCTTACAGTGCCTTGCATTAAAGGCACAATAGGAATATGATTTGTATTGGATATCTGAAATGACTGCAAAATAATAATGGAACGTGCATTTATATAGCACTTGTGATCTCCATATTGGTTTGATAGCTGATGACGATGTACAGTAATTTGTGTTTGCTTCGTACAACAAAGCACCCTGCTTTAGAATCAGTCAATGGAGCAATTCTTATATTATGGTTAGTGATGCAGGCTGCTCAATTAAAAGGTTTTATTTATTTATTTTTTTGTTGAGGGGGTATGAAAGTTTGAAAGTTAAATAAAAATTGAGATTTTCCTAAGTGTACCTAATTCATATATTTCTGGCTTTAGGGATATTAAATAGTCTCCCACTCATGTGACTTTGTCGACTATAACAGTATAGGAATGGTTGGAGACTATTGTACCATTGTTTGAGAAGCCTGTTTCAAGATAACTTGAATATCTTCCACTCCACTGAAGGCCACTAAGGAATACATGAAGAACTGACAGCTTTCTTAACATTCAGCATGGAAACCAGGTGGGAGATTTAGCCCGTCTATCTACAGCAGATTGCAGTGATTTGTGAAAAGTTCAGAGAATCTGTAGGGAAGGCACTCTTCTACCTCCCATGATCCTGTATGTTCCAGAATCCCCAACCCTGGGCAGCTGCTTTCTCTGCTCCTGATTGGCCGCCAGCCTGCATATTCTTTTTTCCTTCTTGGGTCTCCCATAGCAACAGCACCATAGGACCCAAACATTCTGACCCAACCTCGGCAAATGGCCAGGCTAAGACCATGTGACCTACAGCAAAGGTACTAGGATGCAACAGTCCATCTATAGTGTATATGAAATGTTTACATATCTTGACTATAGGCTCTGTAAACACATAGTCAGCACTGAGCAGCCAGGACAGTGAACCAGAATAACTCTTTCCTCTTTATAGCTTCCTGATTGAACCATTCACACAATTTAGATCCGGTGCCTCCTCAGTATTTCCCTTGGTCTATCTACAGAACAGGGCTGCCAACTAATGGCTCCCGTCCCACTCCCCTATTCAGATGTGGTTCCTTTTAATGAGCATTTTAATGAGCATTACCAATTAAGGATTAGTTCACTTGGGCATCTGGCAAATCCTGGAAAAATCAAGGTGTGATCCAGACCATCACACAGTCCAAGTAACCCAAACAATTCTGTGCATATGTATACCTTACATATCAACAGGGTATTGATGATGCCTTCCTATCACCGTACTTATATATATATTGATTGTGACCAGTTCATTCTCCAGACTAGTTAAAGTACCTCTGAAGTCCGCTTAGTTGAAATGCGGGCACCTCCAATAGTTTTTTTAATGACCTGTACAAAGAAGTCCTTTCTAGTCCTGTGCTGGGAGTCAAGGCTGAGGAATTATTGCATGACCTCAATCTCAGAGGATCAATGACTGCTTAGCTGACCCCACTCAAAGGCATCCTGAGGTTAATCAGGTTAATCTTCAAGCCCAGAAGCTTCTGCTTCTCATCCCTGTTTCTGCTCGATCCAGATCACAGTTCTTTCGCACAGCTCAGTAATTCAGATGGCTTATATGATAAGGAGATTAATGCTACTTGTACCTCTTCAAAAATTAATAAATACATTTTAAAAATCCAAAAAAATAATAATATAACATCTTATTTTAAGCTTTTCCTTGTCTGTCTTATATATAGGTCACTAATCAACTACTTCTTGGCATGTAGCCAAACATATTTTACACATGCAGTTAGATAGAAACTTTATGTAGGTTTATAGCGAAATGTCTTGGCCCTGGAAAGTGTACCCCAATTTAAGCTCCCCCTGAACACCTCAGTGCAGATGCTGTGTTTGCAGTTTCCACAGCGTAGTTCCTAGCTTGTTTATGTAACTGGCAGTGTCGTGTGATGTACTGCCATTACAAATTCTGACCCTTATTGGTGAGACGAGGTTAAAAACCCTAAAATCCAAACCGACGACCTCCAGGCTATAGGGCGCATCCTGCACTCCACGCGGACGTGCCTTTACTGGTTGTTCCACTCGGGAGCCCGGTAAAGATTTTTTTAAAGCTTTGGTATTTTTGATTACTTTTTAATTTTTTTTTGGTTTAATACTCACTTACCTGAGAGAAAGTTTTCAAAGCATGTTAAATTTCAAGCTGTGGGAATAGGGCTCACTATGACTTCCGTGTCCTGCAGGATCCCTCCAGGTTCCACTCCTCTGGCTGTACAGGCAGGTGACTGGCCCTGCCTGGATTGTAGCTTGTGTTTGAAGAGTCAACAGAAGAGGCATGATTTATCACCAAGGTCAGAGCTATTTTTAAACAAGCAGAGGTCACCAGGGCTGGAGGAGTATGGAGAGAGAAGGAGGCTGGCTGTACAGGTCAATCAATACATCACAGCCACACAGCTATACTTCTGCTCACGGGAGACGTCTGAATACATTCCAAAAGGACTTTATATTGCAGGGTATTTGCACCTTTGGATGTTTTGCCTTGTCAAGAATGCTGTTCTGACAGATGCTCTTATACTTTCCTTTGAAATCCAGAGCTCTAATAGTCTTTCTCAGACAGTGCGGTCATTAGCATGTATCAGTGGAGAGTAATCCAGATTAACTCTTTCTTCCTAACTGATTCCTGCTTGTCCAGGGCAGGAAATCGAGGACCACTGTTCCACACATCCAAGCAATGTTAAAAGTCACATATCAAACATTGCAACCCCCCAAGACATAGGCTTAGAGAGTTAGAGAGAGAAGAGAAACAGAGAGAGAAGAGAAACAGAGAACGTTTGAGATGGAGTGAGAGAGAACAGCAGAGTTGTGCAAGGACACAGCACTGACACTACTGCTGCACATGAATCAATTACTCCTCGTCCCCCATGCAGACACATATTGAATGTGTTCAGCAGAGTCAACGGCACTTACCCTGAGAGTGCTTTTGATCAATAGTCTTCCTTTGGGATCCACTTACTTCTGAAAAGGTTAACCGACCTGTTCTCTTTTGTTGATTTCTTTTTTTTTAATTTGGCACTTTTGGTACAAGTGAAATGTTTTTTTAGTGATGGCTCACTTTTTCTTCTTTTGTATACTGTTAACCTTCTGAGTGCCACACAGTCAGATACAAGCTTAAAGAAAATAATGTAAAGCAATAGAAATATATGGGGATTCAGAAAGCTGTTGCTGCTGGAGAGTTTGTGAATGCGTGGCACAACCTGCTCCTGAACTAACCAACCCAGAGCAAGAGATCTGGCTCCTCTTTAAACCATGTGTCTGTGGCTGATTGACAATCAATCAATCAATTAATCAACACCTGGACACAATCTGCACACATTTACATTCAAAACAAAAACAAAATTGTTATAATAATAAAAAAAGGTTAGGTGCATTGTACCTGGGGGGTGTTTCTCATAAAGAGAGAGCTGAACTATGCATTCAGTAGAAAAATTCAATTGAATGTTTTGAGAATTGGAAAGATATTTCTACATGTTTTAAATGCTCCAGTAAATTCTATTTCCTTGCCACATGAAGCAGAGTGGATAATTAGAGGTTATGAAGTTGTCTAAAACCTGTCATGTCAGAAATGCTAACAGGGGCAGATGATATATAAAGGAGATGGTGATGAAAGTGCTTTTTGTATGCTTGTCTGATCAGATTGATGGCCCTCAAAATAAAGTTTTTTTTTTTTAATAAACACAGGATGACAGGTGACTCTCCAGAGGGTCAAGGCATTGACTTTTATTCTGAAAATAATTATGGAGCAAATTCGATTAAAAATTATATTGCTGCTGTGATAAAAGACAGCCTCAAGTGCAGCCATTGGGGCACGTACTTGGTAATAATACCCTCAAGTGAAGCCATAGGGGCATGTACTTGGTAAGCTCCTTGGTAAGCTGCTAACCCCTGACTGCCCTGATCTAGTGATGGCCTGGTTAAGCACTGTGACCTCAGTGTCCCTGCTGGGCAAGGGCAGGCCTGTCAGTGTGCTATTAAATTAGTATGTCATGTCAGCACTGTCATTTCATCCTTCACAGTCATACTCCCCGTCGGCCCAGCCTGACATTCTGAATACACTCCTGTTAATACAAAAAGCTTCATTCAAACCAAAGCAGAAAAACACTCGAATAAAATGATATGTAGGACTACACATTTTTATATTTTTATATACTCTATTTATGATAGTCTGTGTTTAACTTTTGTATAAAATGAGCATTTACTTTTAAAGATTTTCATTCGTTGCATTTTTGCAGGGTTTTCATGCTAGGAGTGCTCTCTTCGAGAGAGGTGTTTTGCCTGCACAAGGATGCTGCATTTACACGTCTCTGTGAGTATCACTCTGTAGAGAAGAGCACAGAGGGACAGAGTCTGCATGTGTATCACTCTATAGAAGAGGATAGAGTCTGCATGTGTAGCACTCTATAGAAGAGCACAGAGGGATAGAGTCTGCATGTGTAGCACTCTATAGAAGAGGATAGTCTGCATGTGTATCACTCTATACAAGAGCACAGAGGGACAGTCTGCATGCGTATCACTCTATAGAAGAGGATAGAGTCTGCATGTGTATCACTCTATAGAAGAGGATAGAGTCTGCATGTGTAGCACTCTATAGAAGAGCACAGAGGGATAGAGTCTGCATGTGTTGCACTCTATAGAAGAGGATAGTCTGCATGTGTATCACTCTATACAAGAGCACAGAGGGATAGTCTACATGTATATCACTCTATAGAAGAGC
This sequence comes from Acipenser ruthenus, assembly GCF_902713425.1. Lineage (NCBI taxonomy): Eukaryota > Metazoa > Chordata > Actinopteri > Acipenseriformes > Acipenseridae > Acipenser > Acipenser ruthenus. The sequence continues at coordinate 9,930,073 of NC_081234.1, forward strand.
ACAGAAGGATAGAGTCTGCATGTGTATCACTCTATAGAAGAGGATAGAGTCTGCATGTGTATCACTCTATACAAGAGCACAGAGGGATAGTCTACATGTATATCACTCTATAGAAGAGCACAGAGGGATAGAGTCTACATGTGTAGCACTCTATAGAAGAGGATAGTCTGCATGTGTATCACTCTATAGAAGAGCACAGAGGGATAGAGTCTGCATGTGTATCACTCTATAGAAGAGGATAGAGTCTGCATGTGTATCACTCTATAGAAGAGCACAGAGGGATAGTCTACATGTGTATCACTCTATAGAAGAGCACAGAAGGATAGAGTCTGCATGTGTATCACTCTATAGAAGAGGATAGAGTCTGCATGTGTATCACTCTATAAAAAGAGCACAGAGGGATAGAGTCTGCATGCATATCACTCTATAGAAGAGCACAGAGGGATAGAGTCTGCATTCGTATCACTCTATAGAAGAGCACAGAGGGATAGAGTAAAGATTGTGCGGGTGAGTGAAAGGTTGTTGGGTTTAATAAATACATTTAAAAAAACTTGTTTGTAATGAAAAAGCAGTCGTTTTCAAGCCTATGGGAAGATTCAGAAAGGTAATCTTAAACCATTGATAGTGGTTAACTTCCATTACATAGGCAGTGATTTACAGTAGAGTCCAGGGGCAAAATCCCTTGAGTGGACAGCACCTAATACTTCACCTTAGAGGTTATTGAATTGAAATTCAGTAGTACGGGGGTAATTCATCTGTGAAGCACTGTTGACAAAACTGCTGATGGTTTCTCTGTGTCACGATTGACTCATTCAGGAAGAAATGCGCTTCTTACCACTGTACTGCAGCTTTAACTTGCTTTTCGCTTTGTTGAAAATACTGAATGACTTAACGATCCTTTCATTTGACCTGTTTAATTGAACACATCTGTATCACATTATCCTAATTTCAGATTTGCATATAAAGCATTTTACTATCCTCCAGGCCAATTAACTTAACAATTGAACTGTCTGGCTTCATTCTGTAATGTAGTGTTTCCAGGAAAGGCAAAGCACTTTGTTCTGCAAATACATAATTAGAAACAATTGGAAATCTATTTAATAGTACTGCCGGTAAGATCCACTTTTGAGTATAAAGTAATATTTAATACAAGCTTAAAAAAATTGATCAAAGAGGCTTAGTTTATCTACTGCTTTTTACAAAATGTAGAAATACTGAAATAAACGTAATACATTTAATGACAATAGTTTCAACTAGAAGTCAATGTCTTCATTGGAGGCATTTACATGGACAAGTCATGACAATTCCTCACAACCTGTTTGCTGTACTTTTCAGGAAATGCGTTGCTATGCATTTCTTATTTAGGAAAAAATCAGCCGTACCAATGCAGATTACTCAATTCATATTCATTTAGGGGAGGGGATATTTAAATGTCCGTGTCTGCTTACTAAGTGTTTACTTAATACAAGCCTGTATTGACCCTTACTGATGTGGGATTGTCTGGCAGTCACTATACTTTGTATTTCATTTTTTCTGAGCACATTTTCACTGTTTCATAGAGGGATTTTTATGTAGTCAAAGCGTGCATTGTTTCATTTTGCTACTTTCTCTGATTCTGTTGACTAGCTTACACCCAGCCTGTGACTGGCAGCCAGTGCTGAAATTTAAGTGGGAGCTGAGGTTTTGGCTTCACTAATTTCCGTTTGGGAATATTTAAAAAGCTGAGTTTGTACGACAGAGAAGAAACTACATCTTGAGACCTGGTGTGTGTTTTTGTTTCACTGCTGTGCTGAGATTTGGAGAATGACTTTTCTACCCAGTGCACTATCAAGACTCATTCCAGCAATAGGTGTTTTAGTGAAAGGCAAAAAGAACACTTTGAGGCGAACCACTAGAAATAGAGCACATTTAGTAAAATCACACGCATTGGCTAAAGGATAGAGTTCTACCTGGAGAGTAAGCAATCCCTAATAGCCTGTGTTTACCTTGAGTCGGTGGTCAGTTTGCCATTTCAGATTGCGGCTCTACACTGCTTTGGGTTTTTACTGTACGACGGTTATTATCCAGCGCTTGTATTCTAAATATTACGGTAATATTACTGTGAGCTGTAGAGCTGTGCAGCTGTTAATCAGGTCTTTATTGGTCTGTATTAGTCTGTTAAAGCTGCCATTAGACAGGGCAGCGAGATTTTGCTCTTAATAAACACTTCATTAACTTTCATGTCAGGCACATTATGAAGGGGAGGGGGTACTCTTATTGCCAACACCTCATTACAGAGTGCCGTTGAGAGCTGTTGTTTTTGTATAGGGTGCTGAGCTGTACACAACTCCTGCTCTACTTGTATTTATACTGTATTTAAAGCAACCGTATTCATAATAGCAGGATTGCACTGACACACAGACAGCCATCGATGAGATGACTTTTCCAGTTAGCTCCACGGGGCAGGTCATAAAATGATTACAAGCTAAATTGGTTTTGGTCACATTAAAGATTTGATGTTTACTTTCATGAGCTCTGGCACCCCTTCCCGGATAGCTAGAAATCTCTGTTTCAGCTCACACCCCTTTCTTCAGTGCAACAGCCAACAGCCTACTTCTTTCTGCACAGGTACACTGTACCAATGTCCTCCTTTGCCTTTTTACGCAGAGGGGAGGGGGAGAAGGATGGGTATTTTACCCCTGTCTTTTCCCCAGTGATATTTGCACTATGTCCTTAAACATTTCATATTGTACTACACTGTACCTGGATTCATTCATTTCAGCTGGTGCCTTGGAGCTGCACTTGTGCCACTGACTTACACTAAATTGACATTAAAGTTACAGCTTGTAATGTGAAGCACCAACCTTCATTATGCTGTGCAGTTACTATGCCCTGACTAATGTAAGGCAGAGTTTGAATACATTGAATTTAACAAAAGACATGATGATGATGATAGAATTAAGCATCCTGACAAAGTGAAATGAGGGCCATTTTATAATAATTATAATAATACAGATCAATATTGCACTTTGGCAGTCGTATACTCTCTTACTAGCCTCCCTCTGCTCTGTGCTGCTGGAGCTGAGGAAGAGAAAGAGAAACGGAGGCTCTTATACACTCTGAACAGACTCCCTCTGTTCTGTGTTGGTGGAACAGATAAAAGGAGGCTTTTCTACTCACTTAACTGTCTCCCTCTGGTTTATGCGTTACAACAGTACACTAACTTGAGCCATGGAGAGAAGTGGGTGTCACTTCAGCTTTGTATCATTGTCCTCGGCAGTGTCCTGAGAGGTTGAATACAAGCGCTGGATGCTGTGATGTTGCCATCAAGAGTTCATGTGAAGATCTGATGCTCACCAGATGAAAGTCCCTTGCTTAAAAACTCAAGGCTTCTTCAGTTAATGTTTTTTATTTTCTTTCAAAGAGCTGCTCCCGCCACCTCATTCTCTTCACTGTTGTAGAAGCGGCAGTCAGTGGCGTGAAATTGGATCGTGTGGTTGGGATTCCAAATTTGAGAGGTGGGGGCTGGGAGTGCGATTGACTTATGATCCCTTCAGAATGCCTTGATTAACAATATAGACCTGTGTTCAATTTCACAGTATCGACTGTCTTATTTATCGTTATTGCTATATATATATATATATCTGTACTTCAGCCTCAGTCCTTGCACTATATTGCTCATAGAGCAGGGATAAAAAAAGAAGGAAAATAAAGAAAGGGAAAAAAGAGTAAAACCTTAAATCTTGTGCTTTCCTGTTACACAGGCAGTCAAAATGAATTTAGTCAGCTTAATAATGTTTCAGTGTGAAACAACAAATACAAACCTACTTCAATATTTCCTATTTTAGTGATTCACCACTTTGTACTTTGTAAAACTGAACTATATTATCCTCTGAACTTGGCTCCATAAATAGATGGCTTGATTTTCTTTTTAAATAATACCAGGTAGATTTGTTTGGTGCTGAAATGGAAGAAAAAAAAACTTTCAGTTGTGTGTATGATTTATGAATGAGAATTCCAACAACCATTTTAATGCATACAGGCACTAAGGAGACTATACTTATAGCAACTGCAATGTGACAACATAAGTAATATTAACCATTGTACTGTGCATCATTCAGCAGGGTTGGGGGGTGCTGAATTATAGCTACCCTGCTGGGACTTGTTAATACTAAATTAGAAAGGGATTGCATTAATCATAAAGGCGTTTGCTGCATGAGAACCCGAAGGCTACACACTAATCAGGTTATCTGGCAAGTCCAGGATCAATGGCCATCCAGGGGAGGGTCCCCTGGGAAGTGCAGTGGGATTAGAGGAGTAATGTGGAGAAGGATCAGTATGGAGCCACGGTGTCAAAGCCCTTTATGAAACACAGTAATCCTGCAGCTTTCTGCACCCGACACACACCAGTCACCAATCACCGATCATATGGCCATTGCACATTTTCACTAGAAGAGCTCAAATAAACTTGTAACACCATTTCTGCAGTTCTTACATTTTTATATTTATGGATGATTCATATGTGCTCTCTCACATCTGATTAGCCCTATGGAGGCTTCACAGCTGATCAAATATTAGACTTCATTTTCTTTTGATTGATTGATTACGTCTGACTTCTTGTGCAATTTTGAAATCATTGACATTATAAAAGTACAACCACAAGATTACACTGCTTCTAAACTCTTGGGGGCAAGAGGATCTCAGCTCATCTGGATGAAAATGCCAGGCTATAGAAAGGGGCTTCTCTAATTGTGATGGGCAAGTTGCTTTTAGTGACAAATTTTTTGATCAATTCTATTTCAGTCATTTTTCATATTACTGAAAGTGTGGAGTAGTGGTTAGGGCTCTGGACTCTTGACCGGAGGGTTGTGGGTTCAATCCCCAGTGGGGGACACTGCTGTTGTACCCTTGAGCAAGGTACTTTACCTAGATTGCTCCAGTAAAAACCCAACTGTAAAAATGGGTAATTGTATGTAAAATAATGTGATATATGTATAATGTGAAATAATGTATAATGTGATATCTTGTAACAATTGTAAGTCGCCCTGGATAAGGGCATCTGCTAAGAAATAAATAATAATAATAATAATAATATTACTGTAGATTAACTGTTCTAATGTACTGGATTAATCAGGTTTCCTTTTTAGTCTCAAACAGACACGTTACCTCTTCTTTTTGGTATTTTTTGGAGATACTTGACAGAATACAGAATACAGGGGTGTCTTTAAAATTGAATTTGACTTTACATTGTCGTCAATTGGAGCACATGAGAACCGTAAAAATGTGGGTTTAAAGTGAGGTTTTACTATTATACATGTGGATATTGGTGATTTGGTTTAACGTGTGTCATGTCTGTGGCCTAGAGTGCTTTACAAATACAAATGATATAAAACAAGTGCTCAAGAACTTTCTGAAAGATTGTATACTGTAGCTCTTAGAACAGTATGTGCACAAAACTCCTCTGAACTGCTGATTCCACAGCTTGTGTGTACTTGTTTTCTTGCTATGATACTCATTAATAATATCTACTCCCCACTCTGCCCTGTTTGTTTCTCAAAGAAATCTAAGAGCCAGTGCTAGCCTGCCGCAATTCATCCCTAGATCTCAACTTTTTGTCTCAACAACTGTGTCCCATTGTTTTCCTCCCAGACAGGTTCTGGGCTGTATTTCAATAGGAAAGCAGTCACTGCAGAGTCCCACCATGTGTTTTGCTTGACCTCCCAGGGCACTCGAGCCAGTAGAATGTCACACTGCCAGGTTGCAATCGAGTCGTCACAGAGCTTATTGAACCATGAAATATCCTTTGAATGAAATTTCTGCCTGTGGGAATGGAGGCGCTGTGATCAAACCCTTCCTTTGCTCCCATTGGGTGCAGTGTTCTCAGTGCAGGGCCTTGATAATGATACTGCGCCGTGTGCAAAACGATGAGATCTGGGCATGAAGAATTCTTCGCTTTGCCCATTTTCATGCCAACTAGTCCGATCTCAAGCTCCCTGTACCCAGGTAAACACTTGCTTCTCTCTATTTAGTTTTAACATTTACAGGATTACTGCTATCACTTTTTACTTTAAGGGATTCATGTGAAATGTCACAGAAAAGTGATATTTTTAGTACATACATTTAGTAATGTTTATTCTGCATAAATAATTGTTAAGTTTTAATATTTAAACACAGATAAAACAATGCACAATGATTACAAAATTAAAGGTATGAAAAAATAACAAGCTGCTTGTCTACAAAAGGTTAAATAAACCCACACAAACAGAAGCCATGTTCTTTCCTTGTTCAGCACTCATTGATACGCACTTAACTGTCATATAGTCACTGACACTATGGCGTAGCGCTGTATTTTCTCTGATGGAATACTTTCCCCTGTGAGAGGTGAAAGTAACAACAATGTAACTGTGAACTAACAATGTAACTGTGAAAGTAACAACAATGTGACTGTGGAAGTAGCAACAATGTAACTGTGGAAGTAGCAACAATGTAACTGAAAGTAACAACAATGTAACTGTGGAAGTAACAATGTAACTGTGAATGTCAGTGTATCAAACAAACAGCTCAACACTCAAATGGAAATAAATATATGATGCTAATGAATACATGCCAAACTTTAAGTGGGGTGTGTGTGTGTGTGTGTGCATGTGCGTGTGTGTGTGTGTGTGTGTGTGTGTGTGTGTCTGCCAAGCACAATCTGGAGCAATCTTGCAGCAGCAGATGTGGTGAGATGTATTGATCCTGAGACTCTTTCATACTGCAGTCAAGTCCACTTCCCAATCTTGTTAGTGGGGGCCTGCCCCAGGACAGCCAGTTTAATTGCAAATCTTTGTATGAAGTGAAATATTTATGTTATGGCCTCTTGGATTGTAAAGACATTTCTGCTCTTAAGTGCAACAGTGTTGAACTCAGTACAAGTTTATTTAAATAGAATTAATGAAATGCATCATACGTGAGCTATTCAAATGTGGTGCATTAGGGTTACTAGAAATCTTAACTAAGATTTGTAAAAGTTGTTATCAAATTATTCACCTCAGTAAATACTATACATATCAATATGATCACTAGTATAGCTTAAAAATTATACTTGAATTCTATCTATTATCAAGCTGTCTCTGCTTTGTCTTGTTCTCTGCTGTGTTCTGCCTCAAGGACGCTTCATGAGAAACATCCATGAAGTGATTTCCATTTTCCCTTTGTGTTATTGACGGTCATTGAAAGTTACAGAGAAACTGTTCTGTCACTTTTTCAAATGCTTTTCTTCACTCACTGGTCATGACAAAGATGCCCCATTTTGACAAACACCTGAGTAAAGGTGATTTCCTGCTTGGCCCATTAACCATTGTAGAACTTTATAGACTAATGACAAGTTCTCACATCTATCTTTGTGTAATAATCTTGGATTGTAATGGTATAAACATGGGATTTAATGTTGTGGCTTTTGAAAGAATGTCATCCAGAGATTCTGTATTATTTGTATACAGGGTTTTGCGCTGTTGGACTAAGGTCACTAATCTTCTTAACAACCCTACTACCTATCCCCTTTACCAACCAGCAAGACCTTTGGGTCCCTACCTTTCAATACTCCTGCAGAGAATTGCACTAGGTTTTCCAAAAACTATACAAGTGGTCTCCATGGAAACAGCCACACTGTGCTATTAGCTTGGCCTTGACACATGAGTAATAATAGAATTCCTGCAAACATTTACATTCCAATTAACACAGGCTTCCAGAGAAGCAACTCATTTCCAGATTATATATATATATATATATATATATATATATATATATATATATATATATATATATATATATATATATATGATTGTGTGGCTAATATTGTAATGTTATAACTAGAAAACACACAAAAGCAGTCATGCTATTTTCATGCTATCTTTAGAGTACAGGGCATTCATAACCATGTAAGAACAGGGTCACTACCAGCCTGTTCTGCTTGTACAGTACATGGCAACTACTCATAGGATACGTGCATAATTACATGGAAATGGCCTGTACCCTAATTAATCAAAAATGAGTTCAAAAAGATTCTTTAAATAGCTTGGGAGTAAACTAGGCTTATCATCTTTAACTTCATTTTAAGATTATAGGCAAAACTATAAAGCAAGTTTCATCAGAAAGAAACTTTTTCAGTGTCTTTCATCTGAACACAAAACAAACCGACAAAGACACTTCTTGCTGAAACATTTGTCTAAACATAAAAATATCCTGACACACAGGTCTGAAAGACATCATCTCAATATGGGTTTGCAGTAACACTTCAGATCACAAGTCATACATAGCCATGTATTTCCATTCAAATAAATAGTAACTACCAATGATTCAGCTCTTACCTACTGATGGAATAAGTGTGTAATTACAAGGAAATTATATTACTACTTACAAATCACTACGTTAATCACTAAGCTTTGTACATATGTCACAACTGCAGCATGCCGTTTGCATATTGCTTTGCCACTTTGGTAGTAATTTCATTTTTAACTGTCATAATTGATTTAGCGGCAAGCAGAGATTTAATGAATAGCTCTGGGCCCTCCTGTCCGCTTTCTTCAAATAACTATCGGGGTACAGGGTGAAATACATTTCTGTTTGATAATGAGAGTGTTGAAGGGGTCAGTATATTATATTCAACGAAGCGATAGGGACAGGCTGGGTGCATACAGCAAAGATCATTTAAACAAATGTAAATTAGCTGGTGTAACTTTGAATTTGCTGTTAATTTGGTATAGAACCAGTGGGTTGCAACACTGATGACAAATTAATGTGCAATTTCAAAGTGCATTCCTACTATTTTGTAATTATGTGGGCATTTAAGGCATTTCAAAGCAGAGGTTTAGAGAGTCATCAGGAGCCCACAGTGTCTGGAGGCAGGAAGTCTTGTTCTTGGAAGAGACACACCAGCAGGATACTCCTGTTAAACCATTTTCTCTAATGAAGCCCCCTAACGTGACTCCTTTAAATCTGACCTGAAAACACTCTCCTGTGCTTCTATTTAAAGAGCATTCTTCATAAAGGGACATTCAAATGTGTGTATAATAAGTCTGCTACAATGTAAACTATGTTGTAAATAGTTACAGTATAGAGGGGTACAGATTGAGGGAGAGTTGGGGGCTGTGTTACAGTATAGAGGGGTACAGATTGAGGGAGATTTGGGGCTCTGTTACAGTATAGAGGGGTACAGATTGAGGGAGAGTCGGGGGCTCTGTTACAGTATAGAGGGGTACAGATTGAGGGAGAGTTGGGGCTCTGTTACAGTATAGAGTGGTACAGATTGAGGGAGAGTTGGGGGCTCTGTTACAGTATAGAGGGGTACAGATTGAGGGAGAGTAGTGGCTCTGTTACAGTATAGAAGGGTACAGATTGAGGGAGAGTTGGGGGCTGGCTCTTGTTTAGATTGTGTTTCAGTTAGCCATGTTGCACCTTTCAGTAATCTGGGTCTTCATAAATTCTACTTTTTAACAATATTCCATTTGTCCTTTCCAGTTATTGCACAGATAGGTGATGAAAGGCATTAAAAGCTCAATGGCTTGAAGGCCTGTAATCAAACTGATGTTTAAATATGCGATAGAAAGGCAGCTGTAAACAGTTTTATGGTTCAGTGCAATGTTTCTTCTGCACAGAAATAAAACATGGGATCTGCCACTGCAGACCAAAACAGTAACATGGCATTCTACAGATATTAAGGCAAGACACTGGCATGCTCTAACTGGGTCGGCTACACGATTTCACACTGCTTTTGATAAAGCAGGATCGACCTGGGTGACAGAAGCAAGTACACAATATGCGTATCAATGCCCTGGAAGCAGCTTGTTACGGACGCTTCCATCCAAGCTTCTCTGGATTGAACCGTCGGCCAAATGTTGATTAAAGCAAATGTTTCTTTATCTCTACTGCAATCTGGCTCATGGTGTGTCTCAATCAACACAAATATGGCTAAACAGAATAAACAGAATCAATCCTTTTGAAGTGAACCCTTCATGCAGGCGTGGCTGTTTGTTATTGTGTCGGCTTACTAATGTCCGTCTTGCATTTCATCTCGCTCTACCCGGGTCAAAGCGTGTCCCCCCACATCCTGAGGTGGGTCGCTGTGACCCAGGTATGTGATTTCACACTACCCAGGTAGGAGTGCCAATATGAAAGGGGTTTATATGCCTTAAGTTGCAAATTCAGAGTTTTTCTAAGTCATAACCTAAGTTAGTGTAAGTGCCCCCCCCCCTGTCTGAGCTGGGGTTCAAATCCAGCTTTTCACACAGGAATGCCAAACTCATCTTGTTGGGAAGGCCAACTGAACGAAGATGCATTGACTATCAATATTTGACATCTTCAATCCCATAATGTGTTTGAGGGGTTACCATGTACTCAGCCTCATAAGCCTGATAGGGGAGATAAACTCTGCTTGAATTGGAGGCAGTAAAGTGAGAATGTCAGAGAGGCTCCTCTCTGTCCCAGCGGGTGAGGACAGGGCTGCTAATGGGCTGTCAGGTCAAACACCACAACACTCCACAGTGGGAATGCCCTACTTTAATAAACTCATACAGTACTTTCCTTGAACTCATGTGAAACAAGCAGTACATAAAAAGGTAGACAGGTAATATCCTCTAATATTTCCCCCTGTATTGGTGACAAGCTACCCTCTATTTAGAAGTTTAAATCAGTTTAATTGTCAAGGACGCACCAGTGAGTCAGTCTTGCTAGCTTTTTAACATTAACTTTATTCCAGAGATGGCCCTATAAGAGCGGGATGAAGCCGAGCAGATGAGTTCCCAAGACTGAAGTCTTTAGTCATCCTTGCCGTCATATCAACACTAATTTCATCACAGCACCGTGCACCCAGACAAAAGGTCTTAATACCTTCGCAGGCACTCTATTCATTACCCAAATATTAATCACAAAGCAATATTGGAAGAACACGAAATCTGAATTTCCAGTGCTAACCCCCAGCAACCCTTCTAATGCTCAAATGCAGGGCTTTGCACGCTGTGCCTTTTCATTAACTTGGGATAAAATCCAACACATCTGACAACTTCCCCTGGAACTAGTAATTAAAATACCCAAATATTCTGAGAGGGCAGTCTCTAGGTAACCCTGCATTAACATTTCCACTGTCAAGTCTCCTTATTCAAGTTTGTGATGTTAAATCTGTAAGGCTATCTCCTCATGTTTAATTTTTTACATATTTATTGAGTCCATGTTGCCTGTATATTTATGCTTACCATTATAATCTAGTAACAGGAATACCGAGCAAGGTTTCATTAATGAGGCCAGTGCATTAGGGGTGCGCGTCGGGAATATATTCCCTGCTGAAACCGTGAGTTTGCAATTACCAATAAAAACATAAATGATTAAGAACACAATCATGGGATGCTAAACTAATTAAAAATATCTCATTATATTTCAAATAAATTGGCACTTGCAAACGCAATATTTTCATTGAAGGAAAAATATATTGCAGAGTTCCACAGCTCTCCCAGCAGCACAGTGCCACCTGCATGTCTGCAAACACCATGCTGGGATATTGCAGAGTTCCACAGCTCTCCCAGCAGCACAGTGCCACCTGCATGTCTGCAAACACCATGCTGGGATATTGCAGAGTTCCACAGCTCTCCCAGCAGCACAGTGCCACCTGCATGTCTGCAAACACCATGCTGGGATATTGCAGAGTTCCACAGCTCTCCCAGCAGCACAGTGCCACCTGCATGTCTGCAAACACCATGCTGGGATATTGCAGAGTTCCACAGCTCTCCCAGAAGCTGGACTGAGACGTCCAAATTATTATTGAACCCAACCATGTTCATCTTCTGAGATCTGCTGAGATCACAATGTAAGCTGGTGTGCTTGCAGGTGAAGCCGGTTCAACAGTATCTAAATATCTGTGTTTATGTGTGTGACTGTGCAGTGGGTGTGGAGGTGGAACACATGGCCCCACACTTACAGAATGACAGCCCTTATATACTAGGAGACTCCACCTCATGATCAGCGCGACTCAGCACACCTGCCAGTTGTCTAATGCAGCACAGCTGATCACAGTAATCTTGTCCCCTAATATGGTCATTCCACCCTGCACCAAGATGGCCGACTTCCTTTTCCGCCCCTCTCTCCAAGCCGGCCTGTCTCTGAACAGGCATGAAAGTACCTCTGCTTAGCGCCCTCTTGGGTCGGGAGGGAGATTTGCAGCTCAAATCCTCACACTCCCTGTCACAATGTGGAATAGGGCACTGTGGCAATGTGCTCCGCCCCTGTGTGCATTTCTGTGTTGTATGTTGCGTGTGGTGTGTTAATGTTGGTGTATAGGCATTGGTACACGGGATATAAATGGGTCTGTGTTTCACGTGTGATTTAAAATGTATAATTGTATTTAGGCACGGGATTGCACATCACTTCACGTGCATTTAAAGTATGTAATATGTGAGCACGAGGTTGCACATAATTAATTCACATGCTGGGATTCAAGTGAATAATTAATTAGTAATTGAATCCCAGCACAACAGTATATATAGGTGCACGTTTCACTCACTCGGGGTTGGGTGTTCAGTGAGTAGTGAACGGGGGAGAGAGAGAGGAGAAGAAATAAAGTTAAAGATAAATATTTATAACAATTGCTATCGCGTGCTGGTAGGACCAGCACGATACTTGTTTGTTTGTACTCACCGTGTTTGTTCGTCCCTGTTTGTTAATGTTAGTTTGTTTTGTTTGTCTATTTACTTTGGCCTCAAGTGCTGTGTCCTGTTTTCTGTTTAAACTTTTTATTTTGTAATAAACCGCACAACAGCGCTTTCATCATTTCACCTCATCTGTCCTGTGTCTGTGTATTCATTTCCTGGTTCTGACGTCACCACTCAGCCAGCCGTGTGACAGGCACATATGACAAATACAATGTACTACATGTTTTGGTCATACCGGTCTAGGCTGCAGTGGTAAGCCATTAGTATTTGACCAAAACATCCCTTCTGTGTCCCCTTACTGACCTGGATAAGAGCAGCAGCAGCTCTGCAGTTTTACAGGTGATTGGAAGATAATTTAAGAGTAAAGTATATCGGACCAGGAGGCCCAATTATAGAGCCCCCCCACCCCCCACGAGCACCATGGCAACAAACAATAGCTTCACAGTGACTGAGTGTCCTCGAGGTGGGATTAATGCAGTTGTTAAAACACAGCAGCTGCTGGAACAACAAGAAGAAAATCAAAGTCAGCAATAAACACAATAGCAGGGATGAGCGAAGGAGGGGGTGTCTTGCAGTGTTGGCCGTTCATTAATACATCTATTAATGAACGACATCTATTAACCTTCCTGTCTTCCCACTTGTCCATCTGTCTGTCCGTCCAACTATATCTTTCTTCCTCTGTGTATCTGTCTATCTTTGTATCAGTCCAGCGAAAATGGATTCATGAGCAGACAGTATTCTGTCTTTTTTCTTTATATTTTAGTTTGCAGCATGCAGTAAATTTAAGTCTTTGTAAAAGTTTGCTAGGAAACTGCTGCTGGTCGGCTCAGGGACCCAGCTGAGCCTGAGAACCACCCTGCAGACATATTCCTGAAAGTGAAGTCTGCTCAAACTGTACTCTTGTGTTACTGCACGGGCAGAATGCCAGCTTTGATTAAGTGTTTGTTCTGAGGATATTAACAGGATAGAGCCACAGAGATGCACTGAGACATTGACAGCTAATCTATTTTCCCTTCCAGATTTTCAGATGATCTTGGCTTTGCAATACAGGTTAACTGTACTCAGCTGGATATGTTGCATTTGAGGAGCTCGCTTTTCTTGCTTCACCATTCCCTAGGTGCACTTTATTCATCTCTTTAATGGATCCAACCGACAAGAGACAGTTTTACTGGTTGATGTTTGTTTTTACACAGGCTTGCGATAAATCTAACCTAAATTTGCATGCACTGCTGGTGTGTGTGAGACACTGTCGGATTCAAAGCTATGGTGAAACTGATACACAGTGGTAGACCTATAGTTAACACTGTCTAGTCTTTTTTTTTTAAATGTAGTCATTGCCAATGATTTTTACCCAATTTTTCTCCCCAAATTAGAATTGCCAATTGTGTTATTCTTAATCCCGGTTCACCGCTGCAACCCCCCGGCGGCTGACATATGCGTCCTCTGAAACGTGTCCCTGCCAAGCCGTCTTTTTTTGCACTGCGGATCCACAGTGAATCCACCAGACCTATAGTGCCGGAAGATAACACTGATCCGAATGGCTCCACTGCAGACGCCCTATCAGCCCTGTCAGCCACAGGGGTCACTGGTGTGCGGTGAACCATGGATTCCCCTGCTGACCTAAGCCCTCCCTATGCGGGCGGCGCTCGGCCAATTGTGCGCCGCCCCCTAGGAAACCCCAGTCACGGTCGGCAATGACAGAGCCTGGATTGGAACTGGTGATCTCCAATATCGCACCTTTACTGGATACTCCACTCGGGAGCCCCTGTCTAGTCATTTTCAAGCAAAACATATTTACGTTTTATCATCCAAATGTGACTGAATTCTTACAAAAGCACCTTGTATGAATACAGCTGTGAGAGACTCCGGTTTGTGTCTGGCATCACAAACTGCACATGAGCCCTGCCCATCAAGGCCAAGCAATAAGATGGATATTCAGAAAAGTAATCTGTTTACAATGCTGGAATCTCTAGCGGTTTTGAGTTTGTCATGTGGAATAGATCCATTACTTTTCACAATGAGTACTTCAATAAATCTTAGACATTTGGAATCAGTTTAGCCAGTTCATGAGCTAATGGTTTTAGCAGAGAATTTTAAGATGACGCAGTGTTCATGGCTAGCACTGTTAATGGGACAGAGAAGATAGCAGCACTAATAAAGTACCAAAAAATACATGTGTGGAGGAACTCATCCCAGTACCTAAAACTGACAATTTGATGCAGTATCAATTTTGCTTTCATGTTCAGTGGAGGACAGATACGAAGTCTGTCTCAGCTCATAGACTCTGTCATGGCTCATTATGGGAGACAGGTTGCATTCTGTTCGTTTGCAATTCAAAAGCTCACAGCTTCCAGCCCTGTCAATCCAGCCACTTTTATTGGCATTAAAAATGCACTATATATATATATATATATATATATATATATATATATATATATATATATATATATATATATATTGAAGCCTGAAGGCAACAGATCATATATAGAATTCTGATCAAACAGCATTACTCACAGACTATTTAGAAAAACATTTAATTCATTATCAACTAATGCGCCATAAAATCAGGAAAAAACAAACAGAAAAAAACCTTAAGTGTAAAATAAAACTACGCCACCATTTTCTTATGGCAATAGAACCCTGTGTCAGGACATTTAACTGCACAAGGCAGGCCTTACAGAACGGAGAAGCCCTCTTCCTACGGATCTGTTGCTTAAATGTAAAATAAATGTAAAAAAGTGTACTAGCTAGCTGTCTCATGCTCAGCAGTGGAAGAAAGGTAGAGGCACAGATAAATGAATAATTTCACTATTTAGTCCATGCCTATGTATTAGCTAGCTGCATTGTGATCATCAGTGAAAGAAAGGGAGTGTTTTTTTTAATGCACAAAGTGTAAGTCTGTTGTTCCTGTCAGATATTTGCCAATATCTTGCATACTTTGATGGTAAATTTCCTTGAAAATCCATTTACAAACTGCCAGCTCTGGTATCGCCTCATTAGGTGGCCAGGGATTGGAGACCCACTGCAATTTCTTTTAGGGGAAATTCTTTGGTGTGTGTGCGAGAGAGAGAGAGAGAGAGAGAGAGAGAGAGAGAGAGAGAGAGAGAGAGAGAGAGAGAGAGAGAGAGAGAGAGAGAGAGAGAGAGAGAGAGAGAGAGAGAGAGAGATCTGCAGTGAGATCTGCATTTTGCTGTTATTTTGATTGCAGCACATCTTTCAATGTTCCCAATGAATGCATGTATGTGCCTCTATCACCACCTACTGGATACATGGAGAACTAACAATCTCTAAGCTTTTACAGAAAACTGTCAGACTTCGGGGTACATAGAGACTTGTAGAGAGGCATAGACAAACAGTGATGGGCAGGCCGGTGGATGAGCACAAAGAGATGTTTGGGGGAGCTGCAGCCATCTCACCCTGCCTGGCTTTGGAAATCCAGGTATCTTGCACTCTGGCCAGCCAAGATAGCAAGAGCTAATTAATTAACACAAGAGAAGCTGAAAGTCTTTTCCACCTGCAGATTCCGCAGCCACCTGTGAACACAGATCAATAGCACAAGGGGCAGAAGTGTCTGCCAAGTATCATCAGTCTTAAAATAGTCAGCCTTCTAAGATGCCGTGATTAAATTAATTAATAACTTTCTATTCCTGTATTACACACATTTTAAATGCTATATATATATATATATATATATATATATATATATATATATATATATATATATATATATATGCAATTGCATATGTTTCTAGAAAGGAAAAAAAACTCCCAATAAAGATAATAAACCAGAAATAAATAATTGTGCTAATGACGATTTAGAGTAAACAGCTTTGAGAATTGATATACTGGAACATTACAATCAAAGCAGGATGGATACCACCATTTATCATGTGTGACCTGCTCCCACAAAATCAGTCGCATGTCACCAACATTCTTTTTACTACAGAGGCGAAAATAGAAAAAATGGCTTCCCTGAACAATTTTTGGTTTTTGTGTTATTTTGATAGTTTGAAGTCTAAACTATAACTTGGTAACAGTTATTTATGTTAAACAGCTTTAAAATCTTTATTTTTAAGTGTTTTTATAACACATACACATTTCAGTCAAGTGTGAACTCTTTTAAATATGCCTAATTTAAACTGAAGCAGGTGTTCATTCAAAGCCACGTACCACCTCAAGTTATTCATCCCCTGAAAGCTGAAAGTCTGCTCTTTCAACACAACACCATCTGCAGGTCAAATTTCACATTACCTGCCGATCAGATGATGTTTTTAATAGCTCATTGCCAAGGCAACTTGAAGCGTGTGTAATTTGTGTAATTTACAAGCACAAGCAAAGCATCAAAAGCTCTATCATAACTTACATTACAGTGCTAATCCTTTCGAGTGTTCCTCCTCTGTGGAGTCTTATTAAAAATCTCATATTCAGAGTCTTCACACATGTATACATTTACACATATTTCACACATAATTCTGATGGTTTTCTAAAAGAATACTTTAGTCATATTGTAGGTGGTGTTCTCATATCAGAACATATCAGAATGTTCAGATAGATGGGGTTGTAGTCATATTGTAGGTGGTGTTTTCTATCTGAACATATCAGAATGTTCAGATAGATGGGGTTTACATAGCTCTTGATATAGGAATTACTGTGGATGACTGACTGACTGGATTTATCTGCCGGATTGCCAGGGATCTGCACTATTAGCTTCCTCTTTAATTAGCTCAGAATCGCTGCCACCCCAGCCCCCTGTCATAGTTTATAAACACAGCCTGGCTCTAATCACTAATGCTAATTACCCTAATTAAACATTGAAGAGCAAAATCATTCAGCTTGCAAACAATGTCCAATTAACCTCAGGACACATCTGGCATTGCAATGCCGTCTCTGACTCTCTCACTGATTCAGTGCAGGCCTGCTGGGCCATAGTCACACCAGCACAGTAATCCAGTCATGGCAACTCAATGCACTAATGGAATTTATTAAGACAAAGATTCCTTTGTTTCAATGCTGATACATTACCACATTTAGGCATACAGTTTGCTATCTTTCTGGATTGCATGCAAAACTTCCCAGCTAAACACTAGGCATGGATACAGTTCAATTGCCATCCCACATAAGGCAGAAGAAGTGATGAGGAGGTGAACTCAAAGCCACAGTAAAGTATAATTATACATGGCTAGTTAATATAGCCAAAAGGCTAATACCTGAGTGAAGACAACCGGCATCTCTACATCCAGCTCCAGCAAGTCACTGCACATCCATTAACTCCCTGCATGTTCGGGTAACAGGCTCTGTGGTTTAAAGAGCGGCTGCACAGTGTTATTCATCATCTGCCATCTCTATTCCTCCAGTGGTGGGAGAGCCAGATGTGTGGTCAGTGGCAGCCTCCAAATGGCTGGGAGATTGCTTCATGTGAAGTGTGAGCATGGCCTGTGTTGGTCCATGCTAGCTTGTTTTAGAGGACAGGATTCAATGTGGTAAAAATATGAAATGCAGGACACATATTCATATTGTATATGTTTTTGATAAATGAGCTGATGATAAACAGATATACACATAGATAGACAGACAGAGAGGAGGGAAAGGAAACAGTGTAAGAGAGGGAGAAGGTAAGAGTTGTTCAAGATAAATTAGGACTGAAGCCAGCAGTTAGTTAGAGGGTTGGTATAATTGATCAGACTTGGCAGCCTGAGTTTTCCCCAGGTGCCTGGGCAGCTATAACTCTGCATGGTGAGGTACCCACTGCCAGTCACAGCTCACATTATTAACAGCCTAATTCACCAAATGGCCAGCTCCTGACATAAATGGCTTCATTCCAATCATAAACTCTTATGTTGCAAATTACCTGACATTGCTTATTTCTGAACTGGGGTGGCAGGTCTACCCACAATCCTAACCCACTCCTCCAGTACTGCTGTGAACTGGGATGGCAGGTCTACCCTAATCTCTCTCTTCATCACTTCATCTATTCTGAATTCTCTGTCTCCTCACTAGGCAAACCACATTACAGATAAATGCTTGTGTTCTTTGATGCTTTAATGGTCTTTAGTTTTGCTTCCAAAAGGACCATTCTGTGGCTTATCAAGGCAATTTTAATTAAAATTAAGCAACATGTCTGTAATGGCCTTCTCAGTGGGCATTAATGAGGAGTGATGTGAACAAAGCAGTGCATTTGGAAATGGCTCTGTTTAGTATGTTCTTGTTCCTTGCTCCAAAGCTGTGCTTGCAAGCAATAAAATAAAAGCATACTGCTACTCTCCTGGATCTCTAACTGTAAGATAACACTGGTCCTTAAGTTTAAGGATCCAGGTAATTATTATCCAGCATTCAACTGTCTCTTTAGTTTAGTATTTGTCTGCTTTCACTGACCACATTACCACCCATACTTACCAATCAAACATCTTGCCAGGAGATGAGTGGGGACCAACTCTTTCAGGTAACTACTTTACTACGGAAATATCTGTGATCATAAAGTGTAATTTATGAATGGTTTCACAGACCCGGATTAGACACTAATCCACAGAAAGAGTACCCAGTTCTGAATTGTCAACTGTCGCACCATTTAATTGGAAATAGAAATTGTTTAATTATACAATAAAAACAGTTTCCCTTTGCAAAGGGAGGTGGAGGAGTCAGTAAAGAGAAAGTTCAACAGCATGATGTTTTAACATCTACTCTCATGTAATGGAAATCTTGATTGCTTCCTTAAATTGGTTTGGCAACATGACCTGGTCTGTTTTATTCTTATTTTTTTCCAGAATGCATCTTTTGTGTTTGCTGTTGAACAAAGCTTTACAAGTGTCCAGCAGGGATGCAGGAGTATTTCAGCTTCCTTCCATGCTGTGTTGAAAGGCACTTGGAGGTAGGCCCAGCAGGACTGCAAAGCTAATTGCCAGATGTTGGTTTGGATTTAGCTTTTCCAGCTAAGTCTTGCATGGCAATGAACACATTCATCATTTAGAAAGATGTCCCAAATGCACAATTAGTTGAATCACTTTTTTGTTTTTTGGCAATGATCTAATAACTAAATACTACCTTTTCCTTATTAAGCAAATTAAGAATTCCTCATAGATTACAATGTGTAAAGGTTACGTTATTGTAGTTATTGATGTGCACAAATATTGTCTTTAAATATATCTATTTTTAAAATGTTACTGTTCTGTTTATTTCACATTGTATCTGTCTTTGCATTTAAATGGGTGAAATTTGGAAGATTGAATCTCTGTGGGCTAAACCACAGTCCAAGCACCAAATCATATAAGCAATTATATGATAATCTATGGAGTATATGAAGACAACTTAATATCTGTCATACTATATGGGTTAATATGAGTTATTGTTTACATTGTGAGGGGAGACACACAGAGCCACAATATCAAACAATATCATACTGTAAAAGTTTAGGTGCATCATACTGTATACAAGTTCAGCAATGAATTGTGTCCACAGCCTCTGCACTGTGATTGCGGTTTGCCTTTCTGATCACAGTCAGATCCTTGTTTCCTATTTCCATCCCACAAGCCACTGTAGCTATAATAGTCACAACCAGAGAGCAGCCATCTGTGACATCTTTGTAAACTCAACAGAGATCAAACAGCAGGCAGAGTCAATAATAATGAATCTGGAACATGGAATAACTCGGCTTTCCAAATGACATTGCACAGCAATTTTTTTAGTGAAAATACTTTCAAAATTGTTTGAAAGTCAGTCGACATGAAAATTTAAAAACAGGTTCACAATGTGTATGCTTTCCAGCTCTTTTGCTCTGTACACAGTATGAGCAATTAAATATTTATTTTTTATACACACAAATGGGCTTTATCAGCTTGAAATCAAAGGTGATGTAAAGAAGAAAGGCTGTTGCATAATAAAGAATAATGTCACAAGAGTATTCAAGAGAGGTCGATCAGTGGCTACAATTTGTATGATTTAAGTGGTTCACCATTTCTCTAGTGCTTCATGCTATAATTATTTCAAGAAATTTAGAAAAGGCAGCTTTTAACACTTCACTGGGTAACACAATGTGCACTCGATGAGCTGTATCTTTTTTAATTTGAGTAAGTGTTTCAATCACATGCATCTTTTAGGGTTAGGGTCAGGGTCAGGGTTAAGGTCAGGGTCAGGGTTTAGGGTTAGGGTCACACTCGTTTCCGTGCTAAAGGTCTTGTTTTGTAGCTTGCAGTAATACCTTTCCAGGCATACCTTGATTCAATTGATACCACCTGTGGTTATTTAAATATTAATTAAAAAAAAAAAAAAACTCCCATGGAAACGAACGGGCCGTTTTTTCGCCAAATGTAAACAAAACATATTTAAGGTCGTTATTTAGTGTAGCAGTCGAATAAAAACTCGAGTGCGGTGTTGTTTTGTAGCTTGCAATCATACCTATCCAACGATACCTTGTATGAGGTGGTAGCACCAGGGGTTATTGAAGTATTAATTTTAATGTGATTCCCATTGAAACGTATAGGCGTTTTCACCACAAACGTAAAAACAGACACAATAACACTTGCCATTTAGTGCAGGTGTGGAATTACAACCCAGGAACAGTCTCGTTGTGTAGATTACACCCTTATCTGTATAACAATGCCCTACCTGAAACGATAGCACCTGGCGTTTCGTATTTATAGGGAAAATAAGAATTTTGCACCAAACCGCAACTTTACAAAACCCCATAGGATAACATTGAAATCCACAAAACACAATTGCTTTTTTTGAATAAAAACTCTGTTTTGCACTTACTGTTCCAGAGAAATAAAAAAAAGAAGTGAATTTGCATCTGCCAGTAATCTTTTTTTTTTTCTTATAAATCAGTTTTTGCAGGATTCATTACAAGTCCACTGAATACTGTTAGAGACTAATTCTCTGATACTACAGCCATTTAAATGGAGCTTCTATCTGGTCGCACAGCCGAGAAACACTTAAAAAGGTTCTTATCAAATATGCTGCAATCTCTCGGTATGAGTCAATCTAAGGCAAGCTGCTGCATTTCAACCAAAAGCACCATAAACCTGTGCTTCTACATTTATTATCTGCATATAATACAGGTACTCTGTAGCAATTTTCAGCCACCTATCACATTCGCTGATTCTTTGAGAGCCTGCCAAAATTGTTCCAAATGCCCCATAGGCTTAAAGCAGCGGTCGCCTTAGTTGAATGGCAAAAAAGCTGAATTTTGCAGGAATCGCTCTAAAAACACTGGGCTCAGTTACAGGCTGTTAGTCTGATACTACAGCCCTTGAAATGGTGTTTCTACCTGGTTGCATGGCTTCAAAACTCTTCCAAATGTACTTTTTCAAGGGGCCTGCAATGCACTTAGAAGTGGCATTTAAGGACAGGGGCAGCGTCGGAACCGAAAGGCCCAGCAACCTGTGCTTTTCAACCAATTATCTGCATGTCCTACAGGTACTCTGTAGCAATTTTCAGCCACCTACCACATTCGCTGATTCTTTGAGAGCCTGCCAAAGCTGTTCCAAATGCCCCATAGGCTTAAAGCAGCGGTCGCCTTAGTTGAATGGCAAAAAAGCTGAATTTTGCAGGAATCGCTCTAAAAACACTGGGCTCAGTTACAGGCTGTTAGTCTGATACTACAGCCCTTGAAATGGTGTTTCTACCTGGTTGCATGGCTTCAAAACTCTTCCAAATGTACTTTTTCAAGAATTTGAATGGTTGTCGACTCCACTTCTTAGGGGCTGCTGCCATCTACTGGTGGAAAATATTTATGACATCGGGGAACCCAACGCAAATGCTGTTACTCTTATTTGAATTGCTAAAAAAATCATATTTCTGCAGGAAAGGTGTTTTTAGAACTATTGAAAAACGCTCAAACAGGTGATGTACATTGAAATGGACACCAGGTCTGAAAGGGTTAAGGACAGGGGGGCCTCCGCAGCGCTTGTGCAGGTGTTCCCCCGAGCTCGCGGAACTGCAACCCGGCCTCATAACACCCCTGCTCCCGGGGGGGACGTGCAGGTGTTCAGCCCGAGCTCGCGGAACTCCAACCCGGCCTCATAACACTCGTGCACCCGGGGGGGACGTGCAGGTGTTCAGCCCGAGCTCGCGGAACTCCAACCCGGCCTCATAACACTCGTGCACCCGGGGGGGACGTGCAGGTGTTCAGCCCGAGCTCGCGGAACTCCAACCCGGCCTCATAACACTCGTGCACCCGGGGGAACAGGGGACGTGCATTTAATTAATTAATCGCTATTCACCCGGGACTCGGGGCCCCGGCTAACCGCCGTGCAGCTCCCCGCACTGGGCTTGTGTCCCAGGCATCCATTCCCCTGCCCTGGCCGCATCCATGGCTGGTGAAAAGGATGGAGCATCCCAAAGCCCAGCATCCGGCTGGGATGCAAGTGCAGTCCCACTCCCAAGTGGGGGGACGAGCAAGTGTTCAGCCCGAGCTCGCGGAACTGCAGCCCGGCCTCATAACACCCGTGCACCCGGGGGGGACGTGCAGGTATTTTTTTCCCCCAGCAGACGGGTCCCGGCCTTACACTCAGGCAGCTCCCCCGGGAATGTTAGAGGTCGTCGCCCCCGCTGCTGAGGCGCTAAAATATTCGACTGCCTGGAGCGCTAAACCGGCTCCGATCGGTCAGCGGGGATCGCGGGGAGTTAGCCGTGAATGGAGCCTCCTGCTGCCTTCCCGTCGAGTTTGAAAATAGCCGAGAGTTAAGCCCCATCCCTAGCGTGGCTTCGGCAGCCTCTTGCCGCTTCAAGACGGACGGGACTCTGGTCATGTCGCAAATCACATGACCAGAGTTCCGTCTGACGTGACGCGGCGGAAGGCGGCCGAAGCCACGGCGGGGAGGGGGCTTAACTCTCGGCTATTTTCGCTGGCCTCCGGGGCTGCTTCTAACGGGTCTCCGCAGCGCTTGTGCAGGTGTTCAGCCGAGCTCGCGGAACTCCAGCCCGACCTCATAACACCCTGTGGCAAAGCGCCCCACCCCTGTGTGCATTTGTGTTATGTGTTGTATGCGTGCGTATGTTAATGTTGGTGTATAGATTGGTACACGGGATATAAACGGGTCTGTGTTTCACGTATATTTAAAAAGTGTAGATTTGTATTTAGGCACGGGATTGCACATCACGCACGTGCATTTAAAATATAATATGCGAGCACGGGGTTGCACAGAATTAATTCACGTGCTGGGATTCAAGTGAATAATTAATTAGTAATTGAATCCCAGCACAACAGTATATATAGAGACACATTTTCACTCACTGGGGGTTAGGTGTTCAGAGAGTGGAGAACGGGTGAGAGAGAAGGAGAGTTAAAAGCGTAATTATAGAAGAATAGTTAAGTGTTTTGTTTGTACTCACCGTGTTCGTCTGTCTGTCCTGCACCGTCTGTTTAGTGTTTAGTCCGTTTTGTTTATATGTTTCTTTTGGCTACAAGTGCCGTGTCCCGTGTTTTTGTCTGTTCAAACCTTTTATTTTCTGTTTATTAAATGCTGAGCGCGATCACGCGCCCAGTTTATACCAAACCACATCTCTCTGTTTATTTATTTCCTCCATCTGGTCTGACGCCACCCACTCCGGCCGTCTTTGTGACACACCCGTGCTCCCGCGGGGGACGAGCAAGTGTTCAGCCCGAGCTTGCGGAACTGCAACCCGGCCTCATAACACTCGTGCACCCGGGGGGGGACGTGCATTTAATTAATTAATTAATCGCTGTTCACCCGGGACGCGGGGCCCCGGCTAACCGCCGTGCAGCTCCCCGCACTGGGCTTGCGTCCCAGGCATCCATTCCCCTGCCGTGGCCGCATCCATGGCTGGTGAAAAGGATGGAGCATCCCAAAGCCCAGCATCCGGCTGGGATGCAAGTGCAGTCCCACTCCCAAGATCTCCCACTCTCCAGCTCTCCCACTCTCCGTTGCAGGCACGCAGCTCCAGCTGTGGCCCATCAAAAGTGTGACTCTAGGTTAGGGTTAGGGTTAGGGTTAGGGTTAGGGTTAGGGTTAGGGTTAGGGTTAGGGTTAGGTTGAGGTAGGAACTTTGTTTCCCTGAGAACTCCACACTTGGTTGGTTTTTCAGGGAAAGAAAGATGCACTGGCCATCTGGATCTTTTTGGATTTCTTTCTTTGTTTTTTTTGTTTTGGAGCTCCTTTTCTAGTGTAGGTCTATCGTGGAGTTTCTAATGTTCAGGCCTAGCGGGAAAGTTGTTTGTAGTTTGTTGATCCAGTCTTTTTCTCTCCATTTCCTTTCTCCGATTGTCCAGTTCTGGTTCCTCTCCAGCCCTGTAATTTTCAGAGATTCCAAGTTGTGTTGTAGAAAGTGTGCTACTAGAGGTGTTTGTGATTCTTTTTTGTGTTTGATATTATAGATGTGTTGTGTTAGTCTTACTCGGATAGTGTTGCCTGTTTCTCCAATGTAAATGGTTTTGCATGTATCGCATTGTATTGCGTAGATGCAGTTCCTGCTGTTTTGTGTAAAGGTTTGTGGAATGTTGTATGTGATGCCTGTGGATTGGCTCCGGAGGGAGGAAAGTTGCTTGAAGTGTCGTGATGCTTTTGTTGGTTTGCGATTAAGTGAAGGCAGTTTACTGGACACTAAATAGTTGGTCAAGTTTTTGTTTTTTCTGTAGGCTGAGATGATCTTGTGTCCTGTAAGAAGGTTGGTGTCTTGTAATTTGTTGGTTAGGTTTTGTTTTATCTGTGAGTTAGCTGCCACACTAAAATGTGAGTAGGTAGTTATGAGTGGAATAATCTTTTTGTTGTCTCTAGGCTTTTGTTCTAAGAAGGTTTTCCTTATTCCTCTGAGGAAGGAACGGGAGTACCCCCTTTGTCTGAGTGCTGTGAATAAAACTTTGGTAGCTGCCTGGAAGTCAGTATGTTGTGTGCAAATTCTGTGGAATCTGAGTAGTTGTGATTTTATTAAACCTCTAAACGTGTGTTTAGGGTGATAGCTGGTTTTGTGTAGTAGAGTGTGTGTGTCAGTTTCTTTAAAATATACTTTTGTGTCTAGTTGGTGTGTTTGTGAAAAATGTGGTCCTTTGTAAGTGGTGGTGTCTAAAAAGTTTACTTTGCTGTTATGTGTGGTGTATTTTACCTTGATGGACTGGTGGTGTGTGTTAAGTAACGAGATGAAATGTGTAAATTCCTCCATGCTATGTGTCCAAGTGCCACAAATGTCATCTAGGTACCTGAAATAGTGAGTTGGTCTGTGTGGGCATCTGGGGAGGATTGTTTCTTCCCATTCGGCCATGTAGATGTTAGCATATGATGGAGCAAAGCGTTTCCCCATCGCTGTTCCTTTGGTTTGGAGGTAGAATTGGTTGTCGAATTCAAAGTCGTTTTTCCTTAAGCTGATTTCCAGGAGTTTGATCAGTTCCTCGTCTGGTCTGGTTGGATCCGGATTTAGACATTTCCTGATAGCTGCAATGCCTGCGTTGGTCTCTATGTTTGTGTACAAGCTGTCTATATCTATTGTGAAGAGAAAAGCTGTTTCTGGTAGTTTGAGTGTTTTAATTTTGTCTATGAAGTCATATGTGTCTTTAAGGTAGCTAGTGTGTTTGGTGGATAGGGGGTTTAAAAAGTGGTCTATGTATTCTGCAATTCTATATGATTCACTGTTGCAATCCGATACTATCGGTCTGCCTGGTGGTATGGTGTGTGGGATAGTCCATGTGTCTGGTGATTTGTGTATTTTTGGTAGCATGTAAAAAATGCGTGCTCTGGGTGTGTCTGCCCCCTTGAGATAGTGTGCCTGTTTTCTAGTAATTATTTTGTGGTCTGTTAGTGTTTGTATTATTCTGTTAATTTCCTGAGCAGAATCAAGATAAATTGGTGCATCTAATTTCCTGTAGTGTTCTTGATTATTTAGTTGTCTGTTGGCTTCAAAGATGTAGTCTTCTCTATCCATTATTACTATTGAACTTCCCTTGTCTGCTGGTTTGAAAATGATGTCGGTATGTTTTTGTAATTCCTTAAGTGCAATCCTTTCTGGTGCTGTTAGGTTGTCTTCTGTTCTGTAGTTACCTGGGTTCAGGCTGTGTATTGTTTTTAGATCTTCAAGAATAATCTCTGTGATTTCCTGGGGAACTTGGTTGTTATTTGGTTCCCAGTTGGATTTGGGTAGGAAAGGTATGTGATTTGAGTCTCCTTCTTCTTCAAAGAAGGTTGTGATTTTTAGCCTCCTATGGTAGTCTTGTGTTTCTGCTCGCAGTGTCTGCTTCTGTTTTGCTTCAGTTTGCGGTGTGGGTATGAAGGAGAGGCGTTTGCTCAAAAGGCTGTTTTGACTCTCTGTTGGTGTGAAGTATTTACATAGATTGACTATGTTGGATGCCCCCTCCCTGGAGATATTTGGGCTTGTGGGGTCTCCTAGTTTAAATGCTGGCACCAGTGCTGGAGCATATCTTTGGCTGTGTTGGTTGTCCAGTGGATGTTGTCTCCGCCTACTTGAAATTTCTCAGTTGGTAATAGCGGTATGTGTGGTAGGTTGGCTGAGATGAATCCGTTTAGTTCTTCCAAGTTCCGTTGGGCCTGCATGTCTAGTGCTCGTGAGAAGTTCACCAGTGGCACTTTGATTTCTGCAGTTGGGAAGGTTGTCTTTGCTGACCTGTACATCCTTTGTAGGTTTTTGATAGCTGTCTCTTTGACTTTCTGGTCCTTGTTGTTGATTCCGAATGATAGGATCACTTTGGTCACTCCTCTATCTGTTTTGGCTTTGTCCAGAAGGTTGGTGTCTCCCCTGCAGTGCAGCGTGCTTTAAATGAACAAGCATGCCCTGTGAATGCCAGCGGTGTCTCCCCTGCAGTGCAGCGTGCGTACAGACAGTGGCATCACAGTACAGTAGATCACTCACATTACAAGACAAATCCACAAACAGCAGCCTTCAGAGAGTCCCTCCACTGCGATGACTTTGTTATTTCACATGCAGACACGGTGCTGTCTCCCATACCTGCTCACAACGGCAAAACCAAAACCACATGAAAAGGATACTTCTCTCATCAGGCCCCATATTCAAAGTGTCACTTCATCACCTAAAATAAAAAAAAAAATTAAGCAATCTATAAATCCTTTCAGCCTAGTTGGACATTATATACAACTTTACCTGTCCCACAAGTGTCCCCCAAAAAATACATAGCATGCACCCCAAGTTGAAAGAGGCAGCATTAATCCTTACAATAGTTGCAGGGAAGAACAACTTCTGCGTTAATTAACTGCATTGAAATCAAGACAATCACGGATATAAAGAATCATTAAATACAATCACAAGTGTTACTAACTACCTTAACAAACAGTTACTCCGGGTTCAAATACAGTCAGCACTCTTTATTGCCATTCAATATTATTTTGAAAATATCACTTGCCAAAAGAGACGACATGTGGCACTGTAATACAGAACATACTTTTAAATCCGGTGTGCATTGTAGCAGTGTGTGTGTGTGTGTATATATATAGTAGTGTGTGTGTTTATTGTGTTCAGGTTACCTTGTGTAGCTGCTCCACACTCTCACTGTGTGTGTGTGTGTGTGTGTGTGTGTGTGTGTGTGTGTGTGCGCGCGCGTTTGTATATAGCAGTGTCTGTGTTTATTGTGTTCAATTTACCTTGTGTAGCTGCTGCAGACTCTCACTCTGTGTGTGTGTGTGTGTGTAAATATAGTAGTGTGTGTGTTTATTGTGTTCAGGTTACCTTGTGTAGCTGCTGCAGACTCTCACTGTGTGTGTGTGTGTGTGTGTGTGTACATAGCAGTGTCTGTGTTTATTGTGTTCAATTTACCTTGTGTAGCTGCTGCAGACTCTCACTGTGTGTGTGTGTGTGTATATAGCAGTGTCTGTGTTTATTGTGTTCAATTTACCTTGTGTAGCTGCTCCAGACTCTCACTCTGTGTGTGTGTGTGTGTAAATATAGCAGTGTCTGTGTTTATTGTGTTCAATTTACCTTGTGTAGCTGCTGCAGACTCTCACTGTGTGTGTGTGTGTCTGTGTGTGTGTAAATATAACAGTGTGTGTGTTTATTGTGTTCAGGTTACCTTGTGTAGCTGCTCCAGACTCTCACTCTGTGTGTGTGTGTGTGTGTGTGTGTGTGTAAATATAGTAGTGTGTGTGTTTATTGCGTTCAGGTTACCATGTGTAGCTGCTGCAGACTCTCACTGTGTGTGTGTGTGTGTATATAGCAGTGTGTGTGTTTATTGTGTTCAGGTTACCTTGTGTAGCTGCTCCAGACTCTCACTCTGTGTGTGTGTGTGTGTGTGTATAAATATAGTAGTGTGTGTTTATTGTGTTCAGGATACCTTGTGTAGCTGCTTCAGACTCTCACTGTGTGTGTGTGTGTGTGTGTGTGTTTGTATATAGCAGTGTCTGTGTTTATTGTGTTCAGGTTACCTTGTGTAGCTGCTGCAGACTCTCACTGTGTGTGTGTTTATTGTGTTCAGATTACCTTGTGTAGCTGCTCCAGACTCTCACTCTGTGTGTGTGTGTGTGTGTGTGTGTGTGTGTGTGTGTAAATATAACAGTGTGTGTGTTTATTGTGTTCAGGTTACCTTGTGTAGCTGCTCCAGACTCTCACTCTGTGTGTGTGTGTGTGTGTGTGTGTGTGTAAATATAGTAGTGTGTGTGTTTATTGTGTTCAGGTTACCTTGTGTAGCTGCTGCAGACTCTCACTGTGTGTGTGTGTGTGTGTGTGTGTGTGTGTGTTGTGTTCAGATTACCTTGTGTAGCTGCTCCAGACTCTCACTGCGTCGGCAGGGCTGAAGTGTTTGTTTAGAAGAGCAGGCAGGCTGTGCCACACTGACCCGGGGTGAGGCGAGGAGTGAGAGGAGGGGTGAGGCGAGGGGTGAGAGGAGGGGCGAGGCGAGGGGTGAGAGGAGGGGTGAGCTGTGCTGTGCTGTGCTGTGCTGTGCTGTTCAGCCTACCTGCCAGCGCCTTGCCTTTGTAGAGGAGTCCCTGTTGATTGACAGGTATGTTGAGCCTGTCAGAGACCAGACTCCAGACTGTGGAGACCTTCTCATCCTCACAGACCTGTCAAGAGACAAGAACACACAGACACACAGTGAGGGGATGAGCATTAAACACTGAAACTACATCTTCATCCTCACAGGACAGGCGAGAGACAAGAACACACACAGACACACAGTGAGGGGATGAGCATTAAACACTGAAACTACATCTTCATCAGTACGCAAGCCTTGAGTGAAGCGACATCCCTCATCTGCCACCATGCAAATGCACTTAGTGTCATTTCAAACGGGATTGAGATTATTATGCTCAAGAGCTAAAAGGCAATAACAACGTACGCTTAGAAATAATAAAACAATGTTTTTAAGAAAGCCCTCAGGACACGTGACGACATCCCCTCCTTGACAACGTCCTGTCCTCCTGTAGGAAGTGTCTCTTTACCTCAGCAATACCTGAGCTGGGAAGGTACACATTTTAAAGGGCCTTGATTTCCAGCAATGCAGTTCAACCCACTCTGTGATGTTTTATGTTCTGTTATCAAACAACCGCTGACTTGCCCAATCGTAGAAAGTAGAAGTAGAAAATGTGGTTTGTCTTACCAAACACACACAATGCGAACAGTCAGTCAATATGTAGCGGTATTGTGAAGCGGGATGTGGGGCTGCTCAATGCCTTGCTCACTGGGTGTGCTTCTATTCTTTTAAACAAAGTAAGGAGAGGAGAGGAGAGGGGGAGGAGAGAGACACAGAGTCACAACTACACGCTGCTCTACACCTGCATTTCAGAGTGTGTGTGCTGCAGCTGTGATTGTGTGTGCGTCTCGGTGTCACTGTACAGCTGTGTCTGTGTGTGTCTGTATAACATTGTACATCTGCTGCAGCTAGGATTGTGTGTGTAGCCGTGTTTATTGTGTTCAATTTACCTTGTGTAGCTGCTCCAGCCTCTCACTGTGTGTGTGTTTGTGTGTGTCTGTGTGTGTGTGTGTGTTTGTGTTCAGGTTACCTTGTGTTGCTGCTCCAGACTCTCACTGCGTCGGCAGGGCTGAAGTGTTTGTTCAGAAGAGCAGGCAGGCTGTGCCACACTGACCCGGGGTGAGGCGAGGAGTGAGAGGAGGGATGAGGCGAGGGGTGAGAGGAGGGGTGAGCTGTGCTGTGCTGTGCTGTTCAGCCTACCTGCCAGCGCCTTGCCTTTGTAGAGGAGTCCCTGTTGATTGACAGGTATGTTGAGCCTGTCAGAGACCAGACTCCAGACTGTGGAGACCTTCTCATCCTCACAGACCTGTCAAGAGACAAGAACACACAGACACACAGTGAGGGGATGAGCATTAAACACTGAAACTACATCTTCATCCTCACCGGACAGGCGAGAGACAAGAACACACACACACACACACACACACACACACACACACAGACACACACACACACACACACAGACACACACACTGACACACTGACACACACACACACACAGTATCAGAGCAATCTAGCGAGTATTGTCAAGAGCAAAAACACACTTTCATAAAAACTGCTGCTTTTGTATTATTATGGTCTGTATGTGTGGCATGCTATAGAAATGTATTGTGTTTTTTTCTTTTTTTGTGCTCTGTACTGTACAGTGCTTTGTGAAACGCTTGTACAAAAATCGCTATATAAATGCAATAAAAAATAAATAAATAAATAAATAAATAAATACACTGGAAGTGCTTCACATTGTCACAGAACAGTATTATGAATTTTCTCTTGGTCTACAGACATAATATTGTCTGAGAATTATTTCTCAGTCTCACAGATGAAGCGACATTTAATACAAGTGCAGAAAAAAATGTGTCAATTTAAACACAATAGCAACACTGAGGTGAAGAGACAAGCCCAACACATTTCTCTTAGAGGTAGTCGAGCAAAGCAAGAGGCGAGGACGGACACATCTGCTGGAAACGCATGGATTTGAATTTGTTACCAGGTTCAGTATTCCCCTCACGTGTGCAGGAGTGACGGCAGGCAGAAGAACGCTGTGTGTTGTGTGTGGAGAGAGTTCGGGTGCGTTCACGACACGCAGCCTTCCGTCATTCTGCGCAGAATCCGCACAGAATCGGAGCAAGTAGCCAAGGAATTTTCCGAATCTTTGCAGAATCTGCGCAGACTTAGCGAAGTCTGCCTCTCGTGAACGCACCCCCTGTAGTCTGAAATCGTGGGTCACGTGATTACGAGGCACACACTGACAAACCCCACACATTGTGTGTTTTCAGTTTATATCTTGTTAAAACAGAAAACTATATTAATTAAAACAATAAACTCCACACAAATTCATAAACAACACAGTGAATTCTAATCAGAAATTACAGTTTAAGTGACTAATGTAATGCAACCACCATGGATCCCAAAATGATAGATACAGATTGGCCAACAATCAATGCTGCAGGGAAACAAGAACAACAATATAATAAACAGCGACGTCACTCCTTCAGAACTCGTGTGCAGCGAACTCCCAACAATAAAAAGAAATTAACACACACCCGGTGACATTAAAACCATGAAGAGGCAACAACCTCGTGTGTGCACAATAAAGCATTAGCGGGGGCAATCAGATAAATCATCCATAGCAAAAAACAACACAGCAACATTAATTTGCGGTCCATTGTCGGACTGGGTCCGACATTGCAATTATTCCTCACAGGTCCTTTGTCGGACTGGGTCCGACATCATTATAGCAACGCAATAAACGCGTGTTTAGTCGTTTTTTCTCCGGAAAAAGCCGAGACAACCATTCAATTGCCGAGTGGGAGCGACAGGAGCCGAAACAAGTCGAGAAAAAAAAAAAAAAAGGCGTATCTCATGAATAGTCATATATGGTATCAGGTATCAGATAACGGGGCGTTCATAGTAAACAAGCTGGCTGAGTGCGTCAGCGCACAGAGACTATCATGGACATTTGTAGAGATTTTTTCAGATGTTATAGTAATAAAATAATGACTTGGATCGCATTATTGAGGAGTTTGGTGATAAAACGAGTGATCCAGAGATGATCGATCGGTATGTACGACTATTATTATTACTATTATTATTATTATTATTATTATTATTATTATGATTATTATTATTATTTATTTCTTACATAGGTAAACGCTATAGCAAACGAAAGGGTGGGGCGGGGCTGGAGATTCCTAGTGAGTGCTTTGTTGATATGCAGGGCCATTTAAACCCGTTTGACTGAAAAAAAATACTTTTAAACAGCGCGTCTAAAATGAACTGCGCGTGTGAAAACCTGACGTGCCTGTTGCGCACTTAATAAATGGACTGCAAAGGGTTAAAACAAACACAGAAAACGGAGGCTGGCGCGCTTTCGATTATGACAAACAAAAAGGATGAGATGAAGCCGTACAGCCAAAAAACAAGCCCCTTAAACAGGTATAAATAACAATACGGTTTTGTTTTACCTGAGGAGAATCCTATTGCGATGTGAAACTCCAGGCAAG
The DNA here is from genome assembly GCF_902713425.1 of Acipenser ruthenus. NCBI lineage: Eukaryota > Metazoa > Chordata > Actinopteri > Acipenseriformes > Acipenseridae > Acipenser > Acipenser ruthenus. Next base: position 9,963,108 of record NC_081234.1, read on the forward strand.
CATGGGGGCGGACATTCTGTGAAGCGCGCATGCTGACGTAGGCTTTGTTATGACCGTGAACGCGCCTGATAGAAGTCTGTGGGGACCCTGCTTTCACTGCTCGTGCTGTGCCCTGTAGCTCAATATGCAGGGGTTATTTTTTTTATATAAAAAAGCCGTTTTGTGGCTTTCCAAAGACGTATCATGCGTCTGGATCGGATGTTCGTAGACAAAATGATAATTGTTTACATTTGGTCAAATACAAGATTGCATGCAGTTTCCGAACATCTCCCCCTGGTGGTTAATTGCGGTATTTACGGCAGAATAATTCAATGGGTTTCTCCATATCCCATATATTTTCATATTACCCATAATTCAATTTGTGACACTTAACTGGAAAGGTACATATATTTAAATTAAATATATATTTTTAATAATTAAAATTGTATAAAACATTGAACATATATTATCCACAAACGCCGTTTTGGTAACAATATAATATTTGAACTTATTTTAATATATAAATTAATGAGTAATAACCCTAAATTGAATTTTACGCAGTTATACGAATTATAAATAGCTATTGGAATGATGTAATTAGCATATATCCCAATTATCCTGAATTGTAAAATTACTGATTTGTGAGGAATAAATCAAAAGTTATGTGTAATATATATATATAGATCTATATTTTTTTATTTTAAAGAATTAAATTGTATAAAACATTAACCATGTAATCCTCAATGACCACTTTGGTGACAATATAATATTTTTTATCATTTTAAGATAGAAATATACTGTAATAAAACCAAACCACAAATAGACTTTGGACTAATTATATGAGTTATAAATAACAATTGAACTCTTTATATATTATATAGCAAGAGCTGTGTGGCTTGAGCTAGTGGATTGTGCTTGGTATGAGTGAAGTGGCTGAGATGAACGTGTGTGAGTAAATAAAGTGCTGAGAAAGAAGGCTGGTTGGAGAGAGAGAGAGAGAGAGATGGGAGCCCCCCAGGAAAGGAAAGTGGGGGGGTGGAGAGATGGGAGGGACAGAGAGGGACAATGGGGAGGGGCGCGGAGGATGAAGAGAGGCAAAGACGAGCCACGCGCGTCAAAAAGTCCAGCGCGCGCTGGACTTTTTGACGCGCGTGGCTCGTCTTTGCCTCTCTTCATCCTCCGCGCCCCTCCCCATTGGACATAGACCACCCCCCCCCCCCCCCCGACCACTGACTCTTGACCCATGACCATTCACTTATGAGCCCTTCAACCTTTTAGGATATACATTTTATTTTCTTTTATATATTTTAACCCTTTAGACCCCTGAATAATTAAAGAACCCTTTTGGAGATTCCTTGAAATTTTGGCAAAAAACAGATTTCACTTGACTTATTGAAATAACTGTCTTGGAAATTCTATTGAAAGGAAGAGAGACTGTAGATTCTCAAACAGCAAGCTTTATTAAGATTTGCAAACCTGGAGCCTGTCACAACACTCAGTGCAGAGTCAGTTTGAGAACAAGCCCACATAACACTGCCAAACTTGTGACAGTTGGGCATGTAG